>NW_028270186.1:14364850-14534850 GCF_037043375.1 Chiloscyllium plagiosum | reverse complement strand
AAGTGAAAAAACAGGAAGATACCACTCAGTTAAGATGTTCATTTGGAGAGTTGGTGCAGACACAATTCACTGAATAGCCTCATTTGTGATGTTATACTTCCTGTGATTCCCTGAATTTTGTCAGCCCTGGGGAAATAATTCTGCCCCTTCTGGGCTGTACCCAGTAGCAAATTTGAGCCTACTAAGACTCGCTCCCACAACTCAGAAACCTCACCCCTGAGTTTGCATGTACTACAACGGTTCAAGAAATAGAGTTCATAAATACCTTTCCAAAGCTCTCAGCAATGCTTACATCCCCTGAATAAAGAAAAAGAATTACCATAACCAATGAAAATGGAACTTTGCTTGTCTATAAATATATTTAGGATTGCGAATTACAAGAACATTTTATTCTACAGTACACCTTATCACCATATTCTAACACAACTGGCACAATTCCACTCTCGCTGGTAAGCGATGGTAAGCAAGTTGGGAAAACACCATATTAAAAGAAACCCTTGATGACAAGAAAAAACATGATTTGGAGGCGCCGGTGTTGGACTTGGGTATACAAAGTTAAAAATCAAACAACACCAGGTTATAGGCCAACAGGTTTATTTGGAAGCACTAGCTTTCAGAGCACTACTCCTTCATCAGGTGGTTGTGAAGTTGTGAAGTCTTTTGATCTTACACTCCACAGCCACCTGATGAAGGAGCAGCGCTCCGAATGCAGGTGCTTCCAAATCAACCTGTTGGACTATAATCTGGTGTTGTGTGATTTTTAAGAAATAACATTTGTGATTTTTCCCTTAAGCCTGAAATAGCAACTTCAGAATCTCACCAAGAAGTAGCAGCTACCTTGATTCACGCATTTGCACCTTATTATTACGTTAACTCACCTTATTTCTTCGCCACTTCCAATTCTCTTTTCATTCCCTTGAAACTAGACACTGCACATTCCTGGCATCACACTGGGGACTTGGCAACTGCAGCTTGCTCATCCTTGCCATTATCTGAGTGTTTCTTTCCAGCAATGTCTCTATATATGCGACATGTCTCCTATTCCACCTCAACATTTCATCAATGGTAAGAACCATTCCTGTTCTCTTTACTCGAGTTTACAGTCTCCACACTGCAGAGTGCAGGGACAGCTTCATGCTTTTGCTCAGTATCTTTCTCATGCAAGGCCACATATGCATTTTGTGCATCTGTGCAGAAGGTATCACATGGCTCTTGGCTTGCCTCCTTTGTGGTCTTTCACTTTGCCACTGACTTGGGGACTGTCCCCTTTTTTAGTGTACACTTGTTGACTTATGGGACTTTGCAGGCTCTGTAAAGATCACACTGCATTTCAGTGCTCAGCGACGGGCTGCCAATTGATCAGAGGGAGCACAGGCAGCTTGCCATAGCAGGGAGCACTGAATAATCGAGGGGATGGACTGTGTGGCTGTATGCTACTTCACTGTGACACCAGTAACATCTGTCATCAGTTTACATCGTAAACATTCTGCATGGGCTACAAGCCAATGGCAATATTTAAAAGTCAACAGGGAGCGAGCGGTCTTTAGTGGGGTCAGATGGACAAGGCTCTTCAAGCAGTACCATCATTGTCAACAACTCTGTCTGATTCCAGTCCATGGAGCTGGCCACAGTCAATCAGATGCTTCACCCTCCAAGAAGAACAGAGGAAGAAGAGTCCAGGGGTTGGGCCACAGTCAATTCACCAGGTCAAGTGTGACCAATCTGGCCATTAGAGGTATGAAGGTCATGGTGCTGCGGAGACACCAACACAGGGGTTTGGCCATACTTAGGAGGGTCTTTCCTGCTAGGTCAGTGCTGGGGATGGGCCACGCTCAGTCATAGAGTCATAGAGATGTACAGCATGTAAACAGACCCTTTGGTCCAACACGTCCATTCCGACCAGATATCCTACATTAATCTAGTCTCATTTGCCAGCACTTGACCCATATCCCTCTAAACCCTTTCCTATTTATACACCCAGTCAGATGCCTTTTAAATGTTGTAATTGTACCACCCTCCACCACTTCCTCTGGCAGCTCATTCCATACACAAACTACCTTTTGCCCCTGAGGTCCCTTTTCAATCTTTCCTCTCACACTTTAAACCTATGCCCTCTCGTTTTGGGATCCCCTACCCCTGGGAAAAGATCTTGACTATTCACCCAATCCATGCCCCTCATGATTTTACAAACCTCTAACAGGTTCCCCCCACGTCCTCTAACACTCCAGCGAAAACGGCCCTGGCATATTCAGCCTCTCCCTGCAGCTCAAACCTTCCAACCCTGGCAACATCCCTGTAAATGTTTTCTGAACCCTTTCAAGTTTCACAAAATCCTTCCTGCAGTCCTGGGGTTTGGGGAAGAACAGTCCTGGGCACATCATAAGGAGTCCATGGAATCCTTGGGGAAACAGACAAATCAATTCTGAAGACAATGAAGAGGGTGCGGCTTCACAGACAATAGCAGTGGACAGGGAGTTCCAAAAAGGTGGGATTAAAACAGGCTACAAGAGCTCTCATCTTAACATGGAGGGCTAGGGCCAACAATGGCAGAGGAATTTCCAAAGTCAATTGGGGTTTGGGAGTAAAGTGGGGACACTGGGTCGGGTCATGACCTTGTGGAATTGTTGCTAAATTGGTTATCCACAGAACCAGATAGTGCTTTCAGAATCCGTGTCATATAGTGGACTTCGAATCCAATAAAAATCGAGAATTAAAACTCTAATCATGACCAGGAAATCATTGTCAATTATCGGAAAACCTAGCTAGAAAAGAGCAGAATCATAATTTATTGTCATTTATATTTTTACAAAAAATACAGTGAAAAGTGTTCAAATTGCCATACTCCAGCACCTATAAATCATGTGCAAAAAAGCATGGAGACAAAGTCCACCTTTGTTCAATTCATGGTTCACTTTGGTGTTTTTGTAATGCCCTTTATGGAAGAGGTCAGCTGTCTTTACCTGAGGTCTATTTGATTCCAAACTCACAACAATGTGCTTGATTCTCCTTACTTGCCCTCTGAAATGGGCCACAAAGTCAGAGTCAATAGATGTGAAGCTGGAAAAACCTAGTAGATAGACAGTATTCGAGGAGCAGGCAAGTCAACGTTTCAGGTGAAACCCTTCAATAGGACTCTGAAATGTTGACTTGCCTGCTCCTCGGATGCTGTCTGACCTGCTGTGTTTTTCCAGCTTCACATTTATTGACTCTGACTTCCAGCATCTGCAGTACTTCTTGCGACCCAGTTAGTCACTCAGTTACATCACCGAGAAAGGAAAAATGGAATGATAGTGAAGTAACCCCTGACACCGATGAAAAGAAATGGCAATGATGCCAACAAACAATGCCATGTTGACTCTCCAAATATTTTCTCCCAATATCTGGGGACTAGCGTCAAAATTGGGACAGCTGTCTCACAAACAAGTCTAGCAATAGCCCAACTCATGGAATTATACCCTTCAGACAATGTCCTAGACATCACTACCACCATCCCTGGATATATCTTGTTCCACTGGCAGGACAGACCCAGCTGAGAGGGCGGCACTATGATATACAGTTGGAAGGGAGTACCTTGAGAGTCCTCAACACTGACTCCAGACCCTCATGAAGTCTCATGGCTTCAGGTTAAACATGGGCAAGAAAACCTATTGCTGGTTACCATGTCCTACCTCCTCTCGGCTGATGAACCACTACTCCTTCATGTTGCACACCACTCAGAGGAACTACTGACCATGGCAAGGGCACAGAATATGCTCTGAATAGGGACTTCCATATAAAGAATGGCTTCACACCACCATTACTAACTCGACTAAAGGACACAGCTGTTGGACTTGGTCAGTGGCATGTAGTGAGGGAAGCAAGAAGAAACACACTTGACCTCATCCGTACCAATAGCCTGCTACAGATCGGTAACTATCCTTGTGGAAATGCAGTCCTATTTTCACATTGAGCATACCCTCCATTGTGGTGTGTGGCATCATCACTGTGCAAAATGGGGCAGGTGTTGAACAGATGTAGCTACTCAAGACCAGGCTGAGGTGCTGTGGTCATCATTAGAAGTAGAATCATACTCATACACAATCTGCAATCTCTTGGCCCAGTATATCTCCTCCTCTCCCATCAAGCCAAGAGATCAGTCTGTTCAATGAAGAGTGTAGAAGCCAGGAACCTAAAAAATTGGATGTCAACCTGGTATAGCAATAACTCAAGAGCACTTACACATCCAATACCACAAACAGCAAGTGGGGTCAGCAAATCCACAGCTAATGAATCAGATCTAAGCTTTGCATTCCTGCCACATCCAGTTATGAATGGTGATGGACAATTTAAAAAAAACTCACTGGAGGAGGAGACTCAACAAATATCCCCATGCTCAATAGTGGAGGAGCACAGCATGAGTGCAAAAGATAATGCTTGCAACTTTTGCAACAATATTCAGTCAGAAATGCTAAGTGGATGATCTATCTCAGCCTCATCTAGTGGTGCCTGCCAATACAGAGACCGGTCTTCATAAAATTAGATTCACTCCGCATGATAGCAAGAAATGGTTGAAGGTACTACTTTCGGCCCTGACAACATTCTGGCAACAGTACTGAAGACTTGTGCTCTAAACCTCACCGCACCCCTAACCAAGCTGCTCCAGTACAGTTACAACACTGGCGTCTACTCGACAATGTCAAAAGTTGCCCAGATATGTCCTCCATACAAAAAGCAGGACAAATCCAACCCACCCAACTCCACCCTATCCAGTCTACTGTTGATCATCAGTAAAGTGCTGGAAGGTGTCATCAATAGTGCTGTCATTTTCAGCAATAACCTGCTCACTGACATCTGATTTGATCCACTCAGTTCCTGACTTCATTCCAGCCTTGGTTCAAACATGGATAAAAGAGCTGAATTCCATTGGTGAGGTGAGAGTGACAGCCTTTGACATCAAGACCAGTCTCGGACTTCTTGGTCCTGGTTATTAGCAATGAAACAAACAAGGGGATGGTTTGGGAGAACGCAGTTGGTGAGAATAGTTGAGTGGACATGAGACATAAAACAGTGACAGTTGGTGTCCATGAGCTTAGGTGAGAGGTGTGCGCAGTTACAGTGAGTAGTATCCCTGTGATAGTAGGGAGAAAAGGTAGACACAGGAGAAAGTAACTTTATACACTTACACACACACACGCAGAGACACACACTTCTGTGACTGGAAATCAAAACGTCTCAAAAGATACATTTCTAATGTATGCCACTGTCTACACCAAGTGTTCAACAACAATACGATAAATTACCAAAAACTAAAAGACCTGTGAGAAAGGCACCTCGTTTCACCTTGTGGGTTGGACTCTTGATTCACAAATGTTTTGCCAATATTTGCCACCCACAATATCCCTGTGAAACCGTCTATCTTGTCTGCCTTACATGTGAATGATTGTGTGCATGCTTGGATTTAAAGGGAGTGCAGTTACAGTTTTTATTTGTCATTAATAATCTTTGTCACATTTCAGGTTGTGTTTCTTGTCAATTGATGAAACCTGATGTGAGGTTTATTTTATTTCAGACAGGTATTGACCACCCTGGTCATCACATTAGTCATATTTCACACTTGCGATGACTTGTGGAACAGTGGGTTTGATTTTGCACTGCACACCTCCCGACAGGGCGGTAACCGAACCATATGATGTCCACGAGCTGTGGAGATGCACATCGTCATGAAACTTCCTGTCACTTTCAAACGCAGTACGAGACTGCTACACACTGCCTTACCTTTGTGATCTCCACACAAAATCTCTGTGCATGTGGAATAGACCAGTTAAAAGTGACAAGTGATGTCCATGTTTCTTGACGTTAACAGCCACTGCTAAAGTGCCGTCACAAGCTGGTATCTGAGGACTGCATGGAATCGCAGCTGTGGAAACTAGAACAAGCTTCTACCTTTCTGCCATGTCAGAGGACCTTTGTTTCAACCTTACGCAGATTCCTCTACACAATATCACTGCAAGATGACAGTGACCCTTGAACTAGTATGTGTGACCTGATACATCTTAGGCTGTGCTCTTTGTTGTGGCATTACTGGGATACCCCTGTACTCTCAATCCTGTGTTTAAGCTATACAATGGCTGTGAGATTTGTTGAAGCAAGGATAAAAGTGGTAATTGTTATTGTTTGAATTGTGTCTATGACTGTCAGTAAAAGACTACTTGGAAATCTATAAATCAATAGCATGAATCATCGTCCTGTCTGCTCGGCTTTATACTGCATCAGCTCAAGAACAGCTAATGGTAAGATTAGTCACAGCAGTGGAAGGAGACAGGATGGAAATCAATGGAGCAGAATTCACCTGATTCTAAAACGCTGACAAATCTTTCCTGCTGGAAACAATAACTGAGCTGGACAGACCAATGGATCAGAGGCAACAATGCTTCACATGAACTTGATGTTCAGGGTCGGCATCTTGCAGAGGCTGAGTTCAAATTCCAGTCATGGGAAGGTGCTTGGGGGAGTGGGGGGGGAAGGGGAGAAAAAGTGGTAGTTCAAATGGTTAAGTGTTTAAATCTGGCCTTGGAAAAGTCATGACTGTCTTCCTGCAGGAAATTCTAATCACATAAAGTTTATGACTCCATGAGGCCAATATGATCCAGTGTCTACCTGTCACTTGAAGTTACTTGCTTTACTCAAGTGACGGTGTCCTTACTCACAACAAGTCCTGTTCACCTATCCACTTCACCTCCACCCCACCCCCAGCCCCGTTTTCATTTGGCTCACAGTTAAGCAACCCCTTCAATTTAAAATTCTCATCCCTGACATCAACTGCTTCGAGCCCCTCACCCTCCCCTACCTCTGTTATTCCCTTCAGCCCCATAAGCATCTGAGATGTATGCTGTCATCTAACTATAGCATTTTCAGCAGCTCTGATTTTAATCACTCCCATCACTGGGGGCTTAGCTTTCACCTGCCTTATTCCCAAGCTCTGGAATTCTCTCCCCAGACCTCTCCATCTTTCAATTTGTTCTTTCGTCCCTTAAGATAGCCCTTTAAACCTCCCTCTTTTTCGATATTTTGGACATTCAGACTAAAAATGCCACTGTAGCCAGAATCCAATTTTAAGACCATAAGACATAGGAGTGGAAGTAAGGCCATTCAGCCCATCGAGCCAACTCCGCCATTTAACCATGGCTGATGGGCATTTCAACTCCACTTACCCACACTCTCCCCGTAGTCCTTCATTCCTTGCAAGATCAAGAATTTATCAATCTCTTCCTTGAAGGCATTTAACGTCCTGGCCTCCACTGCATTCCGTGGCAATGAATTCCACAGGCCCACCATTTCTGTTCTAAATTGACCCACTCTAATTCTCAGGTTGTGCCCACGGGTCCTAGTCTCCTCGCCTGACGGAAACAACTTCCCAGCGTCCATCCTTTCTAATCCATGCATTATCTTGTAAGCTTCTAGTAGATATCCCCTCAACCTTCTAACTCTAATGAATACAATCCCAGGATCCTTAGCCATTCATTGTACGTTAGGCCGACCATTCCAGGGATCATCTGTGTGAATCTCCGCTGGACACGTTCCAGTGCTAGCATGTCCCTCCTGAGGTGTGGGGCCCAAAATTGGACACAGTATTCTAAGTGGAGCCTAACTAGAACTTTATGAAGTCTCAGAAACATATCGCTGCTTTGAAATTCCAGACCTCTTGAGATAAATGACATTACATACACTTTCTTAACCACAGACTCAACCTGCAAGTCGACCCTTAGAGAAGCCTGGACTAGCACTCCCAGATCCCTTTGTACTTCAGCTTTATGAATTTTCTTGCCATTTAGAAAATAGTCCATGCCTGTATTCTTTTTTCCAAAGTGCAAGATCGTGCATTTGCTCTCATTGAATTTCATCAGCCACTTCCTGGACGAGTCTCCTAAACTGTCGAAATCAATTTTGCTTCAGAAGACTTCGCTGAAAATTTTGCTTCAAAAGACTTCAAAATGATATATAAAATTCTGCAGGGATCCAAGTCGTTGTTGTGAATGGGGACCAACATCACTCGCCTATCACCTGAAGCCACTTCCCTGGTGGTCTATTTCTCCTTCTCCCACTTGCTTCACTGTTTGAAGCTAGGCATCTGGGAATTTTTTGTTACCCATTCTCAGGCCATCCACTCATCCTTCGGGTTATTTATTTATCACAGGGGCTATCAAGAGAACCAATGCAAGCAGGATACTCCTGGAACAGAGCTGTGGTGACGTTTGCAAATATTCGAAAATGCAATCTCAAGCAGCATGGTTTAAGTGTATGCAAAAGTTGGAATTATTTTCCAGGGATCTATGAAGGGTTCAAATAGTCCCTGTCAAAAGGATGAAGTGGGTGAATTCTTCAATGACTCTCATCTACTCACTGACACTAGTCACAGAGTTCTACTGCCACAGACTTAGGGATAGGACGGATCTCTTAATTTTTCCCCATTTGGGAATGAACATCAGGGAAAGGAACAAAAGTTTAAAAAAAGGACAGAAATAAAATAAACGTTGTGGACGTAGAAACACAAACAGAAAAAAACAAGGCATTTGATACTTTTCTCTGGTTAAATTAGTACAAGTCTGGACAGATTAGTAATGGGCAATTCTTCTTAATTTGAAGCAAATGGTGACCCTTCGAAGACCTCAGGCATTTTGGGTCCCCAGGGTAACCATGGACTCCCCTTGTAGAGGGAAATGACAAATGCAGGTTGGTGAATTTACAGGCCACTGAAAAATATGTGAGATGGCAGCATATTTCAAGGGAAAACTTTGCAATTGGGCTGAAATGATGGATTGTGCCATAATATCGCATTTTCAACTCTGTGGCATGAGGTGATGAGCATGTCAGGCTTTTATTTTATTGCTAACAAAGTGACTGAGTAATATTCCTTTTCCTTTGTTCCTTTATTTCTTTTTAGGACAACTATACTCTTAGGGATGAAGCCAGGAAGTCATTTCATTACTAAAATAAATCTTCCTGACCATCATTCCATTCTCATGAGGAAGTCTGGTCATTAGGTAAGGTTGTGGCTATTGTGTGTCTTAAAGTCCAAAATGTCTTCGTGCAGGTTAAGACATCAATCTTCCTGTTCTAACCAGAAGAGCCTTGTTCAGTAAAAAATATGAGATTTACTGCATTACTGCAACTATTTCCAGGTTCCATGAATATTTCCTGCATTACTACAGAGACTGTATTGAGCAGTCGAGTCCCACCTCCATGTCCTATAGGCTCCTTCTTTACTATCCCCCAGGTTCCTGTTACATCATCAAAGTCGTGGTTCTTACTGCACTCAAACAAATTTTAACCCTTGCAAACCCTTTCAGACCCTTTCAGACCCAGACACAATTTAAAGTCATAGAGCATGGAAACAGACCCTTTAGTCCAACTCGTCCATGCCGACCAGACATCCGAAACCAATTTAGTTCCATCTGCCAGCACTTGGTCCATATCCCTCTCAACCCTTTCTATTTGTATACCCATCCAGATGCCTTTTAAATACTGTAATTGTGCCAGCCTCCACCACTTCCTCTGGCAGCTCATTCTAAACACGCACCACCTTCTGCGTGAAAAATTTACCTTTTTGGTCCCTTTTAAATCTTTACTCTAAATTTATGCCCTCCAGTTCTGGACTCCCCCATCCCAGGGAAAAGACCTTGTCTATTTACCTGATCCATGCACCTCATGATTTTATAAACCTCTATCCGGTCACCCCTCAGCCTCCAATGCGCCAGGGAAAACAGCCCCAGCCTATTCAGCCTCTCACTGTAGCTTAAGTCTATTCCTCCAACCTAGTCTTCATTTTGCCTCATAATTAGTTGCACAAAATTTATATATTTCCTATTGACCACAACCCCATCTCCCATCACTCCCAACGCTCCTGCTCCCCAATCTCTGGCTTCACAAATTCAGACAATCTGGAGATTTCAATAATCTCCAAATGTAATCTCTTAGGGCTTGGAAGAATAGAAGTTTGATAGGTACTTGGATTGTCTTCCTGATGGTCTGTATTCGCTCTAAAATGGCAAGATCTTTAAACTCTTGTGTATCTTTCATAGAGGAGTTTTGTGACATTATTCTTTATAGCTGTCAGTTTGGTTCCTGCCACAGCAGATGATTTGTTTTCTTTTCAGGCTCTCCACACATTGTTCACCTCTGCTCAACAAAGCCTTTGATGGGGTTGTATGCAACAATCTCCAATTTGTTTGAGTGGAATTTTTTTTTCTCAATCTGCATCGACCTTTATATTGGAGTAGACAAATGCATTACTTCAACTTCTTAAATATTTTGGGTATTCTCCTCCCCCTGTGGGCCACTGAATCTGTCTAAGACTATCCTCAGCTGCAACTTTCCATGGATGATAAAGTCTTAAGTGGGGATGTTCCGTGATGACTGAACAATGTTCAATACCATTCACAACTCCTCAGGTAGTCCTCTGGGGTTCATTTTCAACAATACCTTAACAATATCCAGGCTGGGGCTAACAAGCTACAGACAATAATCATACTCATGATCGTCTCCAAGGAGGGAGAAGCTAGCCATTGTCTTGAAATGTTCAAGGCATGATCATTGCTGAATTCCCCCATTCCCAATATCCTGGAGTTACCATTCCCCAGAAACTGAACTGTATCAGGCATTTAAATACTGTGGCTTCAAAGACAGAAATTTAGAGACTGGGAATTCTGGACTAAATTATTCACCTGCTGACTCCCCAAAGCCTGTCCACCATCCACAAGGTACAAGTCAGGAGTATGATGGAATACTCCCCACTTGCCTAGATCAGTGCATTCCAACAACACTCATAAAGTGTTAT
This sequence comes from Chiloscyllium plagiosum, assembly GCF_037043375.1. NCBI lineage: Eukaryota > Metazoa > Chordata > Chondrichthyes > Orectolobiformes > Hemiscylliidae > Chiloscyllium > Chiloscyllium plagiosum. The sequence goes on along the minus strand of NW_028270186.1, from coordinate 14,524,037 downwards.
ACCATCCAGGACAAGGAGGCCTGTTTGATTGGCACTCCATCTGCCATCTTCAACACATTCACTGCCTCCACCACTGATACTCAGCAGTAGTGTTTACCATCAACAAGATGCACTGCAGTAACTCACCAAGTCGACTGTGACATCACGCTGTAACACATAACCTCTCCCCCCCACCCCTTGAAGGGCATCCTCGGATAGTAACAGCACCACCTGCAAGTTCCCTGCCAAGCAACACATCATCCTGACTTGCAGCTATATCACTATCCCTTCACTGTCTTTTGGCCAAACTTCTGGAACTCCCGCTGCTCACCACCATCTTCTCCAGACAAACTGTTGACTTAACCAGTAAGGCCTGCATCCCATGATTGAACTCAACTTACTTACTCAATCTAGAATGTTATGCGGAGGTTCATTTTTGCTTCATCTGTATTCTTAACTGTTTTGAGGGATTATTCTTTGGAAGCAGGAGATTTTTCTTCTTGAAGTCTTGAAGGAACCAATTTTACTTGAACTTTTCTAGGTCACTCACATTATTTTCCCTGTTTTCCTCTTGAAAGTCGAAGTTCTAATTCCTCTTCATTGGCACCATTTAGAAATAGTGCTGGACATCATTACTGACCACACTGTGGCAAGTGTCCTCTGTTTTCATCATATTGGTTGTTGGTTCCTTCAAACCCAAAGTCAAAGTAAAGTTTCGGATTTCGAGCTTATAGTCTACCTCAAAGGGTCTTGTTGGTCAAAAAAGGTGAAAGTTCACTGCGTTTCTGGATCTATTTGCAGATTACATGACTGTGACCTACATTCCTATTGATACCAATAGAACCAAGAATAATCAGATCTGTCTCCTCTAAGCTCTTTTCTTTACTCTGTCCAAATCCGAAACGAGCTGAAAATGTGTTGCTGGAAAAGCGCAGCAGGTCAGGCAGCATCCAAGGAGCAGGAGAATCGACGTTTCGGGCATGAGCCCTTCTGTTCAAATCCCCCTGATATCTTCACAGTGGGCAGTACTGACTGTACACAATCAAGTATAAACCCTTTCAGGCCCATTTCCAACTGAGACTCTCATGCATATTGAGCTCTTACCGCCGTAAAGCCATGTAAATGTCTTAAATCAGCAGCTTTCTGGTTCCTGAATGTCTATCCGATGGAAGTATTTGGTCAGATCTGGTCAAGCCCTGCAGTGAACCTCCCACTCAGCTCTGACATGAAATGTAAGATGAAAACACAGGGCAGGTTTCATTTAGAAAACTGGTGACCATCGGGCTGAATCGTATCGCAAACCGCTTGGATCACTGATTTGATAACTGGCTGATTGGTGCTGAAATCCTCCCACTACTAAACTGCGATGAAAAAACAACTTGCCAAATCCAACCTTAATCCCAATATATTTACCTCTGTTACATTGAAGAATGTTGCAGAATCAGTGAACCTGAAAAGCGAACTGAACGAGGTGAAGTGGAATAGCTTGTACAATGGCCAGCAAAAATGATCCTGTGTTCAAGGCAGACAATAATCAATCAAGAAGTGGATGTCTGAAACTCTGACTATTTAATTACTGGCTGTGTGTTATAGATACAGGCAATTTCAGAAGGAGAAAAGGTCACTTGGATCATGCTGACATTCAGCTCTCCTTGTGATTCCTGAAAGCCTCCAAGGAATACTCTCTCTCTCAGTCTCTATCTGGCGAAGCAGTGCAGGAATGCTAATGAAAGACCTCAGAGGTCAGAACTGAATGTTGCACATCAGGCTGATCTCCAGCTATCACAAAACAAGGGAGCCTGTTTGCTTTAATTTCATGCCCTATTTTCTACCACTTATTACGCACTGACACTTTTGCCAAAAAAAGAGCTGCCAAAAAGGAACAGTCCTTTCCAGTTTTTGCTGAGCAGTATTTTTGGTTGCGCACTTCAGACTGTTGTGACAGTCAACGAACAGGTTATTAGATACTCTTCTGTCGTTCTCTGGGATCAGTCATGCAGTGTCATGGACATTCTGCACAGTCAAACACGCAGCACAGTGAGCATTCAATAGCAGAGGAACAAACAATACAGCAAGCACAATGAATAATTCAAGCCCACAATTTCCGACACAGCAAGTTCTCAAATTAATCTGTGCGACTAGTTGATGTTGCTTGGGAGAATGGGCTAGCCGTTGACGAGTCTTATAAATGTCATGGTTATCCAGTGGAACCATCTAAGGTGGCATGGGGAGATTCACTGCCTCTAATCCTTCTTCTTGGGTTTAGTCGAAGTGACTGATACCAAATAGTGAAGGATGTCAACACACGGTTGACAAGGTGGCTCGGGGGTTAGCACTGCTAACTCACAGCACCAGGGTTCCGGGTTTGATTCCAGCCTCAGGAGACTGTCTGTGGAGTTTGCCCATTCTCCCCGTGTCTGCGTGGGTTTCCTCCGGGTGCTCCGGTTTCCTCCCACAATCTAAAGATGTGCAGGTCAGGTGAATTGGCCATGCTAGATTGCCCACAGTGCCAGGTGCATTAGTCAGAGGGAAATGGGTCTGGGTGGGTTACTCTTCGGAGGGTCGGTGTGGACTGGTTGGGCAGAAAGGCCTGTTTCCACATTGTAGTGAATCTAATCTAAAAAAAAGTCGACAACAGATGCTTACACTCAGTCTTGATTAACACAATAGGTTATTCCTTATTACCTAACATTTGGTCGTATTACAACTGAGCTTCATGGTGGTTTCCTATGAAATGCCAGACTATACTCGTAAGACAGCTGTTGAACCATTCCGGTGGACACAACAAGTGTGGTCAACAGTGAGCTCCTCCAAGGAACAATCCTTTACATCCTGATGGGCAGAGCTTTACTCATGGTGTCAACCAATCTCTTCAAGTACAAACTGCCTGATCCAACAATTAATGTCGCCACATCACCTTTTTACAATTGTCAATTCGTAAATGGCATTAATCCAGTCCATGGATAATACTTGCTTATGTATGTTGTTACGGACCAAGCCAGACCCCCTCAATAATTTCAAGAAAGTAGCCCAGATCCTAACGTTGCTCATTGTTTTAAGCAGGTACAAAGCAGATATTCCAGGAGAGTTGAAGCTGGTCAAACTACTTAGTTTTAAACAAACCAGAATTTATTTGCAAGACTACCAAATGGAACACAAACAAGAGGGAACAGAATGCTGAATAACTTAAGCTATCTGAAAACCCAACAGATCATCCCAACTTAATGATGCTGATCCAAACAGTTGCAACAATCCCCATAAACACCTTTTGGCAAAAGTGGAACAATGCAATATAGGTTCTTACAGGAAAGATGTCAGAGAGAGAGAGAGAGAGAGAGGATCAGCATGGACCTGCTTCTTTGGGTTCAGCTGCTCGACTGACTGACTGCTTGCTCGAACTGAACCAAACCAAACTAGAGAAAGCTGAACTGGGAGAACTGGCCACTCCCCTTTCATTGTGCAAGTGTTTTTTTTAAAACTTGAAAGCCTTATTCCTGAAGCAGTGTCTGTCAGCTTTAATCAAATTGGCCCTAAAACCCTTCAAACCTTGACCTTTCGGAGTCACGACTTTTATGACCTCTCTGTTAAAAATAAGCCAAGGACAGCAAAACCTTGTTAAAGGAGCAGCACCATCACAATATTGTTGCATACTTATTCTGGGTATAATATATGCATTTCAATGACATAATTTTCAGCCACATGCCAGCTTAGTGACCCAGTCCTAAGATGAAACTTGACCTGAAATTAGCAGATAAAGAAAGTTACTTTATCTTTAGGTTGTGAAGAGAAACTACTTAATGGCTACAGATGAAACAGTGACCATCTCTCTTAAAAGTTGGCATTGTTTTGTTGTACGATAATTGTTGGGGATTCTGGATAAGAAAATCTGCTGTAAGTTTGCAAGAGATTCAGAATTCGAGCCTTGTCTGCTCAGTAAACGCACTCTGCACACCTCTCATCCCACGAGCATGCAAGAGCTGGCAACTGTCTAACAAATGGTAGCTAGCACAAGACCAGGCCAGTTCGAAGCTCTGTACGTGAATATATTTCCCTGTAAGGAGGTCAGCAGCAATAAAGAAGACAGTAAGTTGGCAATTCAACTGTGATATTAGCTGTGAATTTGAGTCTGATCTCGTCCTGTATCAGTGTCAAAGGAAGTGTTTCACAGGTCCTGCCTTTCACTAATTATAATGATTACTGCTGTGCCAAAATGGTTTGATTTTGCGAAATGTATAAATGATTGCTGCGAAATAATGATAGTATAGGGCATTTTAATTGAAAGGCACTCCAGAAATTTGCTGAGCTTGAAACTCCTGCTGGTTTCAAAAACAAGAAATTTGTACAAAGAAATTTCTTGTTATTGTCCAATGACTCTCGTTGTTAGTATTGCAAAATGGCAACCTAATACAAATAATTTAACAAGAACTAGGTATATATATAAGGCTGCTGCTGCCATGTTCTGCATATAGCTCCTTATTTTAACACAGGCTGTGCTTGGGGGAATCTGAAGGAAAAGTCATTTGGGCTATGGAAGGTTTAATTTTCAGACTGATTTTATTGCGTAATTTGCCAGATCACATTCACAGTCATTTCAACTTGAAGACTCTGAGGAATTCTCAATGCTGTTGTGCTGACTATGCTGCAGTTATTGGGTGTCTCATTTTGGATGGAGGCTTTACCTTATATATATTCATGCATCCACACTCAAGAAGAGCCAATTTAAAACATGCTACAAATATCCTCACACATGAATCACAAAATGCTTGGATGCACGTCATTAGGAAAGTTAGTGGGATATAATTTTAACTGTAAGTTGAATCGAATACAATGTAGAGAACTTATACTTCAGTTATACAGCACCCTGGTGAGACTATATCTGGAGTACTGTATATAGTATTGGTCACCTTAGTTAAAAAATATGTTAATGTGTTGAAAGTAATTCAAGGAAGGTTTATTAGATTAATACTAGAATGAAAGGGCTGTCTTGTCTGAAAAGATTGGACAGACTGGGCTTGTATCTGCTTGAGCTTTGCACATTCCAGGCACTTACCAGCTCCTCTGTAAAAAAAACTTATCTCTCACATCTCCTTTAAATTTTCCCTCTTTTACCTTCAACCACCAGTCATTGACATTTTTACCCTCGGAAAATTGAAACAGATCAGATCCTCAGGGAGGTTGGCAGGGTGGGTGGGAGAATCCAGAGCTAGGAGACATCATTTCCAAAAAAAAGTGTTGTCCGTCTGAAACAGAGATGAGGCCTTTTGTTCTCACATAGGGTCCTACGTTTTCCTCAGAAATGGAAGCAGAGTCTTTGATTATTTTAAGACAGAGGGGGATGGATTTTTTGAAAGTAAGAGAGTGAAAGCTTGGCAGGGCTAGACAGGTTTGTTGACTCCAGGTCAATCGTTACCTTTTTAAAGCACAGAGCAGGATCGGGGTTCAAATGGCCTACCCCTACTCTTAAATCATAATATCGCTAAAACTACCACTGTACTGCGTGATCCCAGTTGAATTTTGCATTTATATAAAGCGACTGTGTTGTGGATATCATCCTTCTGCAGCCTGCAAGGTGTACTGAAGAACAACGGATAGTGACGTTGAACAGCAGAGAGGCAGTGAATATTTTGAACAGTCTTCAAATTGAAATCACAACTGTCATCTGTCATCTGAAAGAACCTCTATTCCCTTTATCGAACATTTACTACTGTGGAGCTGAGTACACTACATTTGAACTTTTCTTTGTTCATAAGTTTTGATTAGCTGGTGGCAGTCTTCTTTTTGCATGCTAACGTTCTGTGTGGTGGTCCACTAATGACCCTCCTCTTTGCAGTGGCCACGCGTGTGACTAGTTTGGGCTGGAAAGTAATGTGATGGGTTTTCTAGATGGGTAGTACCAGCCAAAAGAAGTTGAGGCCATTCTGCTGGCCTTGGGGCCTCTTTTCAACATGACAGTAGGACACTGTAAGCCTTTTGCTGGATTATCACCTTCAGACGATGATCAGAGTTCAAGTCTTCCTTAACAACATTGGTGGAAGGCTTTGAAATCAGTGAGGATGAAACAGTTGGTCACTTTCAAAGTGAAAAATAAAAAAGCATTCTGCATTTTCACTTGCCTGAGGCTACCTTTTCTCCAAATAGGAACTGCCTTTGCTGAAGAAAGCTTCATTGTTATAGTAAATGACCAACAATTTTCTTCCTTGTTTTTGGTGTCTGCTGATTTTGATATTTTTTTGAGGGTTACAGATCTGCTGCACAATTGAGTGAGGAACCTGTCACCATCTGTGGATCATGCCTGGACACAGACTTGCCTGTTGAGATCTTTCTTCATCACTCGCCCTTCCTTAGAGCTGTGATCACCCCCGAGTTCTGCAATTTCTGTACAATTATTTGGACACAACGTTGGGATCAAGCCGCCTCTTCTCAGTGCAATGATTGTTGCCATACCATGAAATCTTCATGTCTTAATGTGCTTCCTTGCCACTCCAGGTAGCAGCTACTCCAGCAAGAAGTCCACAGATGTATCTGTAATTAGTGTGTTTCAAAGAGCAAACCCAGCACTACATTTCCCATGACAAAGAGACAACTAAGAAAAAAGAACATTACAGCACAGATACAGGCCAATCAACCCGACTGCCCTGTGGCCCAACATTTCAACTCTCCCTCCCACTCTGCCGAGGACATGCAGGTCCTGGGCCTCCTTCACCACCACTCCCTCACCTCCCAAAGCCTGGAGGAAGAACGCCTCATCTTCCACCTCGGAACACTTCAACCCCAGGGCATTAATGTGGACTTCACCAGTTTCCTCATTTCCCCTTCCCCCACCTCACTCCAGCTCCAGCCTTCCAGCTCAACACTGCCCTCATGACCTGTCCTACCTGCCTATCTTCCTTCCCACCTGTCCACTCCACCCTCCTCTCTGACCGATCACCTCCATCCCCACCCCCATTCACCTATTGTACTCTATGCTACTTTCTCCCCACCCCCACCCTCCTCTCATTTATCTCTCCATTCTGCAGGCACCCTGCCTCTGTTCCTGATGAAGGGCTTCTGCCCGAAACGTCAATTTTCCTGCTCCTTGGATGCTGCCTGATCTGCTGTGCTTTTCCAGCACCACTCTGATCTAGACACAGGCCCTCTGACCCACCAAGCTTGTGCTGACGCATGACATTTTTCTAAAGTAAAACCCTGTTACTGCTGTGTGATCCATATCCCTCTCATCTCTGCCTATTTATGTATCCGTCTTGATGCCTCTTAAACATTGTTATTGCGTCTGCTTCCATCACTTCCTCTGGCAGCACATTCCAGGCATTTACCACCCTCTCTGTAAAAAAAAACTTGTCTCTAACATCTCCTCTTTTACCTTCAACCTATATCGTCCAGTAACTGACATTTTTACCCTGGGAAAAAAACTTCGACTATCCACTCTATCTGTCTCTCTCATGATTTTGTCAACTTCTATCAGGTCGCCCCTCAGCCTCTAACATTCAAGTGAAAACAAACTGAGTTTGTCCAACCTCTCCTCATAGCTAATATCCTCCAAACCCGGCAACGTTCTGGTAAACTGTTTCTGTAACCTCTCTAAAGCCTCCACATCATTCTCGTAGTGTGATGGCACAATATTCCTCATGTTGCAGAACTAAATTAGTCTACAGCTACAACATGACTTGCCAATTTTTATAGTCTATGTCCCTCCTGATGAAGGTAAGCATGCTATATGCCTTCTTAACCACCTTATCCACTTATGTCACACTTTCAGGGAACAGTGGACCGGGATGCCCATATCCTTCTCTATGGTGATGCTCCCGAGGGCTCTGCCATTGAGTGTGTATTTCCCTCCTGTATTAGACTTTCCAAAATGCATCACCTCACATTTTTCAGGATCAAACTCCATCTGCCATTTCTCCACCTGAGTATCTAGCCTCCTATATCCCTACTAAATCCTCTAGCAATCTTCTGTGCTCTATGCAGCTCTGCCTAACTTTGTACCATCGACAAACTTCCTAATCAGACTACCTACATGCTCCTCAATGTCAGTGACAGACATTGCAAATAACAGGGGTCCCAGCATATTCCAGCAAAAATGCAGGATCGGATGGCAAAATTCAGGAACCTTGGACGATGAAGAGAAATTGTGAGTTTAATCAAAAAGAAAAAGGAAGCATATGTAAGATTTAGGAAACTGAAGATAAAGCCCACGAAGACAGTAGGAAAGAACTTAAACAAGAGGTTAGTGGGGGCTGGATGGACCCATGAAATGTTTTTAGCAGCTATTGGACATGATTAGGAGTTTTTAGTGACTGATAAATTCCCTCAAGTCTAAATTGTCACATGTAGAATCCAGATGGGCATTAGTCTTCATAACAATGTTGAGGGCTTCATTAGAGGAAAGATTGGCCCTCCATTATTCTTCAAGTGGTATCTTACCAAAAAAATCCATGCTTTGTGGCTGACATAGAGCAGGGAGTTGACATGTGTTTATTGGAATCTAGCCTCTAGGGTATGCATGATTTGGAAGGGAAGAGTTGAATGAACATTGTTTTCAAATAATTGGGATCTGCTACACGCTCATCACTTCTCAATCCTGCGCTGATCTAAATCATGGACATTTTGACCTGAATTGCTTCTCTGACATTTTTCATTCATTTCAAATTTCAGTTCATTCAAAACCATGCTCATGTCAAGTCTCTCATAATGATTGCTGCTGTCCTCACTGTCTCTCAAAACCTAACCTTTAAAATGTTCTCCTTGAGCATAAATGCTGACTTTGGCTCAATCTTATCTGTCTCTCTAAACTCTACACCACCTCCCAAAATCCCCATTCATTTGGCCCCAGCTCCATGGACGTTCCCTTACCTTTTGCAGGAGAACTGGCTGCCACGGATTCAGCCATCGACCTTTTATCTCTGGAATTGCTCTTTAAATACGTCACCCCTTTTTTTCCTTCCTTCAGGTTTTTCTTATAACCCACCTGTGTCATTTGTTCTCACATCTGTCAAACGTTAAAGGCACTACATCTTTGTATGTTCCTTCTGCTGCTGATAATGAAGTTCATCAAATATATAAAATATTTCTTATTAGGTCCTCCTTAAATTAATATTGCACCATAACATTCGCAGTCAAGTAACCGTAAGGATTAGAAAGGGAACCTCACAGCTGGTACTGGGACCATCAGGACTAAATTCAGTTAGTTTTGTACCAGTTACTTTAGCAAGTCCACAACATCCAGCATATAATCATCAAATGGAGTTCCGATGCTGTAATGGTCATTTTCCAATCTGGCCCAGGAGTCCCACTTAGAGCCATAGAGATGTACAGCACAGAAACAGACCCTTCGGTCTAACCTGTCCATGCCGACCAGATATCCCAACCCAATCTAGTCCCACCTGCCAGCACCCGGCCCATATCCCTCCAAACCCTTCCTATTCATATACCCATCCAGATGCCTCTTAAATGTTGCAATTGTACCAGCCTCCACCACTTCTTCTGCCAGCTCATTCCATGCACGTACCATGCTCTGTGTGAAAAAGTTGCCCCTTAGGTCTCTTTTATATCTTTCCCCTCTCACCCTAACCCTATGCCCTCTAGTTCTGGACTCCCCCACCCCAGGGGAAAAGACTTTGCCTATTTATCCTACCCATGCTCTTCATTATTTTGTAAACCTCTATAAGGTCACCCCTCACTTGCCCCGACCACGTGTAATAACATGTCGAAACAGAATACAAAACATCTAGAATTATCAAGTGTTGTTCAGATTTATGAGCAGCACAGTGGCTCCGTGGTTAGCACAGTGCCAGGGACCCAGGTTCAATTCCAGCCTCAGATAACTGTCTGTGTGGAGTTTGCACATTCTCCCCATGTCTGCGCGGGTTTCCTCCGGATGCTCCGGTTTCCTCCCACAATCCAAAGATGTGCAGGTCAGGTGAATTAGCCATGCTAAATTGCCCAGAGTGATAGGTGCATTAGTCAGGGGTAAATATAGGGCAGGGAATTGGATCTGGGTGGGCTACTCTTCAGAGAAGGTTGGTGTGGACTTGCTGGGCTGAAGGGCCTGTTTCCATTCTGTAGGGACTCTAATCTCATCCCTATTTTTGCCACTGAATGATAATCTGCATTTTCACCACAATTACAAATTTTTCTTTTATTTTGTCTCAAAACATCCTCAGGACAAGGAGAAACAGTTACATCTCAGGAGTCAGAAGTTGCTAGCTTTAATTGAGCAAATTGAGTCGCCAACTTTTGTCTACTGAAGATTTTTGAAAATGTGAAGACGGTAATTTCAAAGTCACCCTCAGAAGCAACAACATGTTCTTTATTCTGAGATCCCAGAGTTCCGTTTGTTGCATGCCTCTATGTATTGTCAAGAATTATATGATTACACCATTCAACATGATAGGAGCCACAATCAAACAAGCTGCATCAATAAGTCCTTTTGGATACCCATTGCTTGCCAATTGTAATTAAGTGAGGCTGGGGCTTTACTTCCATTGCTTGCACTGTGACGATGCTGCTCCTTTGACAAGGTTATGTTGTCCTTGGTTTTATTTTCAGAGGGAGCGTAAAGGACACAGACTCCAAAAAGTCTAAGTTGAAGGGTTTTATGACCAGTTTGATAAAAGCTAAGGCAAACGGCTTTTACATTAAAAAAAAAGACATTTGTACAATGAAAGGGGAGCGGCCAGTTCTCCCAGCTCAGCTTTTCTCTGGCTTGGTTTGGTTTTAGCACAGCAGAGTTGGGAATCTGCTGGACCCAAAAGAACAGGTCCAGACTGATTCTCCTCTCTCTCTCTCTGACATCTCTCCCCTGTAAGACTCTGGGTTTGACTTTACCTTTTGTGCCAAGGGGTGCTTATGGGGATTGATGCAACTATTTGGGATAGCATCATTAAGTTGGGATCATCTGTTAGGTGTTCAGATAAGTTAAGTTATTCTGTATTCTGTTGTTTCTGTTCCATTCAGTAAGATGGGAAGTAAATTCTGTTTTGTTTAGAGCTAAGTGGTTTGCCCAGCAGAATCACTCCTGGAATATCCGCAATACATTAAGGCAACGAGCAAAGTTAGGATCCGGGCCACTTTCTTGAAATGTTTTGAGGGCGTCTGGCCTGGTCCAGTGGAACTGTCATGCATCCTGTCATTTGGCTGGCCAAGAGTTCAAACCACCTTCAGTGCATCGTCAGCCTTGCGTTTACAAATTACACTGCTCTCGGCTGGCTACCACGTTTGGATGGTGGTGTGTTCCAATGGGAGGTGTGAGTGATGACCATGTGACTGCAAAGTGAGGCGACTGCAAAGTGAGGCGACTGCAACTCAAAATAAACATATATTTAAATCTATCTCAAACAAGGACAATAACCTTGCTGAAAATTTTTACCTTTTAAAGTCACCTTGGCATATGCAGTCAGAGGAAATATTCAAGGCTTTTCATGACTCTATGGATAAGTGAGTAATGATCAAGGTAATAGCTGGCCAGCAAGTTCTCCAGTCAAGCCCTCATTATTTGTCTGTCATAACATCACCACAGTGATTAAGTGTTCCTTACAATCATACCCTGACAAATTGTTATTTATGTGAGAGGACTTACACCTGTATATAAAAGAGAAAAAAAAAACATTTTAACAGAGATCAGTGCAGCTGTCAGCTGATTTCAGGATGTTATGGGTTTGTAATGTCTGCTGATAAGAGCAGTCTGGGAGGATGATTTGCAGGGACCCTCAACTCAATTGATTCAATTTTTACAGCTTGCTCAGTTGATGAATGAATTTGCCAAGCCTGGCCTGAGTATTTCATGTAAGTCCTAACATTGCTGCACAAATGGCAGTAAATCCCGATCAGAAATAAATGTGCACACATTACAGCTGTTTGTTTGTCTTCTTAGATGTTGAGAAGACATGAGCATCCAATTGAAGATCCTTCCTCTCAACAATTTTGTCAAGCCAATTTATTTAATGGCACTACCAAAGACTAATTTACTGATGCTCAGTCGCCTTTTTCGTCTTTGATAGATGATCAGTCAATATAAAAATGTCCTTTGTTTCCGTGGATGTGGAGTTGTGAACATCTTTTCAGCTCACGAATGTCTGACTCTGATCATTCCCCATTTCAGAACTCCACGCTGCAGCACACTCCATTATCTATGATTCGCACAGCCGTTAAGACCAGCATTTATTTTGTTTGCCAACGTTTTCCCCTCTTCCTGATGGCTGATTCCTCATGATGTTGCAGTTCCACTGTTGCACTCTCAGGTTTTTCTTAAGAACAATCTTGTGTCAAATAAAAACAGAAAATGCTGGAGAAACTCAGCAGGTCTGACAGCTTCTGTGGACAGGGAAACAGCTTTAATGTTCCCATAGGACCACCAGATGGAAAAGCAGAGTAGGTTCCCCAGTCTCATTTTTATTTTATTTTCATTCTCCAAACGGTCAATATTATCATTGGCCTCTCTCTTCCTTTGTGTATATTTGAAGACATTGTTGATATTATTAGTATTAAACTTGATAAATAACTCTCCTGATCATCTGGCTTCCCACTAATCTTTGCCACATTGTATGTTTTTTTCCTTCAGTTTGATGTTAGCCTTAACTTGCCTGATTAACCATGATTGTCTTGAATTCTCGACTCCTTCGTTCTCATCACGGTATACCTTTGCTGTGAACCATGAAGCATTTTCTTAAACCTCTACCATTGTCCCTCAAACATCTTTGCTTCAAAATGCCTTTCCCAGGACACACCTGGGCGACACATTGCTTTGTAATTACCTTTGTTTAAGCTGAGCATATTTGTTTCTGACCCAGTTCCCTCTTCTCGAACCGAATGCTACATTTTACATTATAGTGGTCAGTGTTCTGAGTCCAATGATTCTTATCCATAACCTTCGTTAAATAAGACTATTCTGAGTCCATATGGGTACTGTAGGGGTACTCCCAGAGATGGGAGCATCAGTGGAGGTGTGCTGAGTGAGAGAGAATAAAGTAGTAAGACATTATCTAATTTAAGTAACTTGAATGTAATTTAAGCCAGTACTAATCAATATGTTTGTAGTTTAGTTTTAGTTAAGTGGATAGGTTTGTTTTGGTAGAATTGTGGGTTGTTTAGTAACAATGGTACTATGTTATGACTTTGTTCTTGTGCTGGGTTTTTTTTCTGTTTTGATGGTGCTTTATTTTCTTTATATATAAATGTTTTGTAAAAGAATTGAAAAAGATTTTCAATAAAAATATTTATTAAGAAATTTTTCAATAAAAATTTTATTTAAAAAGACACTGTTCTGTGCCCAATGATTCTTATTCACAACCTTTGGGCCTTTAACAGGTGAATTATGAAAGGAAGCGGAACACCAGCTCACAAAGACCAAGTCAAACAGATCAGTTTAGAAAGCTTCTCTCAGAATGACTGGGTGACAGAAACATGTCAGGAGAGAACTTTCTTCTATTGCTTGGGCTCTGCTGGGCTGGGGGGGTTGGCTGGGGGAGGGGGTTGGGCTGGGGGGGGGTTGGGCTGGGGGTGTTGGCTGGGGGGGGGTTGGGCTGGGGGGGTTGCGGAGGGTGGAGGTGAGGCTCGTACTTCAAGGCCCAGGAGAAGAGACCAGGTGCTCCAGCAAGCCTGTTCTGCTCAGGTCTGGGAAGGGGAGCCTGCAGCAGTACTGGGGGCCCATGGTTTCTGGCTCTGGACCAGAAATTCTTTCATGATATGAAACTCCAGGGTCTGCTTGTTCTTATAGCAAAAAAAAAACACTTCCTGATCTAACTAGAAAACTTCTTTGTTGTTAACATGGTGTAGCTTATTGCATGTTTGCAGCTAGTCATCGGTTACCTTAATGTGATAGATCTTGTGACAGAGATTTTGAGAAGGATCAGATAATAGGTCTCACTCCTCTGAGGTCCTCAGCTGTTCTGCTTACAAGTCCCAACGACATTATCAAAGCTGCAGTCCTCATTATTAACCCGTTCAGTCCCATAAACAACAGAGAGAGAGAGAAAGAGAGACAGCTGAAGCCATCAACGCAATTGTTACTAAAAATGTGAAGAGTTCAGAATAAGAGAAGTGCAGTCACAGAATTGTGGAGTTGGAGGCTACTGCAGAGATGGCGAGGGTTGAGGACATGGAGGGATTTGAAAATAACAAAATGTCGCTTGACCAGGGGCCAATTTAAGACAGCATGTACAGCAATGAGATGGGAATGGGATTTAGTGTGAGTAAAAAGGCAGATTTTTGGATTATTTCAGGTTGATGGAGGTAGATAACTGTATTGGAATAGTCCATTCTGAAGGTACCAAAGCCCAGGGTTCAGGGTTCAGCAGCAGGGTGAAGTTGATGACATAGTGGGGTGAAAATGGACGGCATGGAGATTGCACAAATCTGACATTGGAACCTCATTTCAACATCAAGTGTTACACCGAGACTGAAAGCAGACTGGCTTAATCTCAGATTGTTGCCAAGGAAAGGAATGCAATGGGAGTTAAGTAATTGTGTTTGTACCATCTCTGACTCAAGTGTGGAAAGTCAGTACTGAAAGACGAAGGCTCAGCCTCTGCTTGTCATCAGTGGATTCTCCATGTACGCGGTGGAGATAGTCATAATTATAACAGGGTTGCATTTGGGATGGTTTTTCTGGTATGCGATTAGATTAGATTCCCGACAGCCCAGCAAGTCCACACCAACCTTCCAAAGAGTAACCCACCCAGACCCATTTCCCTCTCACTAATGCACCTAACACTGCGGGCAATTTAGCGTGGCCAATGCACCTGACCTGCACATCTTTGGACTGTGGGAGGAAACCAGAGCACCCAGAGGAAACCCACGCAGACGCGGGGAGAATATGCAAACTTCACACAGAGTCGCTCAAGGCTAGAATCGAACCTGGGACCCTGGTGCCATCCTAATGAAATATCACTCCGCATTTAACTACTTTACACCTCCCCAAATGATTTATTAATCCTAACACTGGATCGGCAGAGTTGAAATTATTGTATTCATTTTGTACTTGGAATATTTACAAAACGGAGAAAGTGAGGACTGCAGATGCTGGAGATGAGGGTGATAGGCTGAAGAGGGGGTGGGGGCGGAGAGGTCGGGAAGAAGATCGCAGGTCAAGAAGGCGGTGCTGAGTCCGAGGGTTGGGACTGAGATAAGGTGGGGGGAGGGGAAAAGAGGAAGCTGGAGAAATCTACATTCATCCGTTGTGGTTGGAGGGTTCCTAGGCGGAAGATGAGGCGCTCTTCCTCCAGGCGTGTGTGGTCAGGGTCTGGCGATGGAGGAGGCTAAGGACATGCATGTCATTGGCGGAGTGGGAGGGGGAGCTAAAGTGTTCAGCCATGGGGCGGTTGGGTTGGTTGGTGCGGGTGTCCCAGAGTTGTTCCCTGAAACGTTCCGCAAGTAGGCGGCCTGATAGGCCTTCTTTCGTATATTCCCAGTGCCCCTTCCCCAACTTCCCTCCCCTCTACCTTTTATCTCAGTCTCAGTCCCAACCGTCAGACTCAGCACCACCTTCCTAACCTGCAATCTTCTTCTCGACCTCTCTGCCCCCACCCCCTCTCCGGCCTATCACCCTCACCTCCTTCCACCTATCGTATTCCCAGCGCCTCTCCCCCAAATTCCTTCCCCCCTACCTTTTATCTCAGCCTGCTTGGCACACCAACCTCAGTCCTGAAGAAGGGGTTATGCCCAAAACGTCGATTCTCCTGCTCCTCGGATACTGCCTGGCCTGCTGTGTTTTTCCAGCACCACATTTTTCCAGTCGTATTTACAAAACGTCAATCATTTTAGATAAAAGCCAGCCTCCACTTACTCAACATAACCTGGAATGGGAAGCAAGTGTGTCTTTTTCAATATCATACATACCTTAAGCATAAATTCAAAGGAAAACTACTGAAACTGACAGTGATTGTTGCATTAAATAATTGGTTGAGTGGTGGATTACAAGGAAAAAATTAATTATTTACACTGGGATTTTACATTGTCAGCAATAGGCAGTAAGATCAATTGGAATATCTGACAGAAATGTCTGACAGCTAATCAGGCTGGCTGGAGGATTTGTGTCAAGATTACTGGACCTTTTGAGCAAAGAAATACAAAACTCTAGATTGTTGGAGGGTAGGATTATAAACTGCTGGACCACCAGAGGATAGATGCGAAGAATGTTAAATCATTGGAGAAGTAAACAGTTTTAGACTAATTAAGTTCAAGAATAAGCAATGCCTGACCTTTGAATGGTTAGAGTAAATGCTGCTCGCCCACTGAAGTGGAAGACTTGAAGGAGGAGAGAGAGCTAATCATTCAAGTGTGCCTGGTCATTTTTATATTTACTGGCATGGTCAAATTTTATTTTCTATCATCAATTGCTCGAGTGGTGCAACGTGAGTTGTCTTCTTCAGCCACCACAGTTTTTGCTGCACATACATTTGAAGTTATATTTCTTTCATTTTGAACCACAAATAAATTATGTAATCAGTAAACGGCTATATATCAGCTTTAAACAAATTCATCACAGGAGATTTCTGGGGTATGCATATGTATTAAATATTTTTTCTTCAAGGCTGATTGGAATGTCCTTTTGAGGTAACATTGATGTGAGTTCATAAACTGATTTTGGATGAGCAATTCTCTAATTACAGAAACAGAATTGAGAGATGGGAATAAAGACCCAATTTGACTTAAGTGGCTTAAAAAAAAAGTCAACACAGTTTCCATCTCGACGACTTAGTGCTGTTATTGTGATGTGGCCTCTTTGTCAATGAACTGCAGTGTCAAGTTGAGTTCCAAAAATATGAAATTTGTTCACAATGTATTTCTGCAATAGCAAAAGATTGTGCTTTGATAGCATGTACCAAAGAAAAATTGATATTCAAGAAAAACTTTGAAGAATGATATTAGTTGTGAGTGAAGGGATATAAAGGACATAATACTCTGGAAACTGAGACTGAAGCCAGGCAGGAAATAAATGTTTGCATGCCTGTTCCAGCAAAGCAAGCTTTTGTAGATGTTTTATATTCATGAGAGCAGTATAAAGAAACCTGAATAATTGAACCAAAAGAGAAACTTTGGCCAAAACTTGCTCTTCTTTCTTGGCCATTTCATCAAAGATATTTTATGGACCGAGTGGTGTTATTACAAATAACCACTTTGCCTCTGAATATCACAATCACAATAAGCCTTGTGTTTGAAAGTTTTAAGAAGAGCATATAATTGATGTAGATGGTTGCTTGATCAGCGTCGAAGAGATGAGATGATAAGTAGGTTCCTGTTTGAATGTGACTCCTCATCAGAACGTAACTGGAAGGATTTGCTTTGTTAGTTTTGCATTCATACTCGAAAGCCTATTGAAACAACTTGATGACTTTTTATTTATTTAATGCGGATACCCCCAATTATTGGAAACCTCTGCCTTCTTGTGAACTGCTGTCAAATTCAGTGAAGAAAAGGTATGACAACAGTCAGCTGATTCAATGTTCTGAATGTAGATTACAAAATTGTCGCTAGCTCTGAATTTGTCTGCTGCAAAAAGGCCCTGGCCTCAGCATGGATGCAAACTCCCAGCCTCAGCGTGGAAGCGAACTCCCAGTCCCAGCGCGGACTCGAACTCCCGGCCTCAGTGTGGACATGAACTCCCGGTCTCAGCGTGGACTCGGACTCCCGGCCTCAGCATGGATGCAAACTCCCAGCCTCAGCGTGGAAGCGAACTCCCAGTCCCAGCGCGGACTCGAACTCCCGGCCTCAGTGTGGACATGAACTCCCGGCCTCAGCGTGGATTCGGACTCCCGGCCTCAGCATGGATGCAAACTCCCAGCCTCAGCGTGGAAGCGAACTCCCAGTCCCAGCGCGGACTCGAACTCCCGGCCTCAGTGTGGACATGAACTCCCGGTCTCAGCGTGGACTCGGACTCCTGGCCTCAGTGCAGACTCACACTCCCTGCCTCAGTGTGGACTCGAACTCCCGGCCTCAGCATGGACTCAGACTCCTGGTCTCAGCATCGACTCGATCCATTAAGGAGAAGCCCAACACGGTCTGTGTTGCAAGGACTGTTATTCTGACCTCTAATTTCTCTGTTTTTCTAATCTATTGCTGGACTTTTCATTTCATTATTTTAAAAATTCTTTTCCTAAGAATTTCTCGTGGAAAATCTGTACACAGGGCTTTAGGATCTAAGATGGCAACTTGTAAATGTTTTACCGTTCTCATGTAACAACAAAGCTAATTCTTGTATTCTTGCAGGGTTACAGGGGATAGGGGATGGTTTTGGGTCTGGGTGGGATGCTCTTCAGGGGAATCGGTGTGTATGCAATGGGCCAAATGGCCTACCTCCACACTGTCATGTTTCTATGATTCTATGATCTTATACATACATGTTAGGAAGTGAGGAAAACCCAGCACTCAATTAAACCTGCACCTTTAATTTTTTACACAACCTTTGAAGAACTATTTAACTCGTTCTTAATCGACCATTCAGGGCCCTGCCTGAAAGCAGGAACAGGAATCAATGTCTTTTAACAATCATACATGTTTCAACCAGATCTCCTGAAGCAGTGCCTTTGGAAAAATAACGTCCAAAATGGTAATGAAAAGTTTGATGTATTTGCAACCTCTTAGTTGCCCAAAGAAATGTAATTAGATCAAGGTACAAATTATATGCAACAAATATTCAAAGAATAATGTAGATTTTGGGAATAACATATTTGCAAAGAATGAATAACATACCATTTCAAGGAACCCGAGGAAAATGAATCAACATGTTCCCAGGATTGTGATAAAGATGTTATTGTTACTATCAAAGCTCAGATTTTGTTTTTAATATGTGCTTTGAGCTTTAGAGAGAAACTGACCAATGGATACGAACTGGCTAAAATGGAATTGAAGAGTTTTCATTAAAAATAGGAGAATTATTGCAGATAGAAAGGTCCAAGTTTGAAATTTTTTTGTTGGGCACAGGGTTGTGACCTGTTCCTGCTGAACCATTAGAAGCAACATTCACTGGATTTAACCAAATCAAGAAGAAACTCCATGATGAAATTATGTAGGGGGTTTTCCAGATAGGATAAAACAAATTCTGCAAATGTGCCACGCCAGTATGTTAAAGAGATTTTAAGACTGGGAATATAGTCAAGAGAAATTTAGTATCCACCTGACAGAAGAGGAGGTGCTGGAGGTCTTAAAAAACATAAAGGTGGATATAATGGTTAAGTGTATCCCAGGACATTGTGGAGGACTGGAGGGAAGCTAATGTTGTGCCTTTGTTTCGGAAAGCCTGGAGAAGCCTGGGAATAATAAGCCAGTGTGTCTGACTTCAGTGGTGGGAAGTTGTTGGAGGGGATTCTGAGCGATAGGATTCCATGCATTTGGAGAGGTGAGGACTGATTAGGGGCAGTCAGTGTGGCTTTGTGCATGGGAAATGGTGCCTCACAAATTTGATTGAGTTTTTTTGAGTATGTGACCAAAAAAATCGAAGAGGGCAGATATTGACGACATGGACTTTAGTAAAGCCTTTGACAGTGTTCCTCATGGCAGAGTGGTGAGTAAAGATTGATCATGTGGGTTTCAGGCAGAGCTTGCCAATTGAATACAAAAGTGGCTTGATGGTCGGAGACAGAGGGTTGTGGTGGTGGAAGGTTCATTTTCAGACTGGGAGGCCTGTGACCAGTTGTGTTTTGCTATTGTTTCTCATTTATGTGAATGATCTGGATGAAAACACAAGAGGCATAGTTAGTAATTTGTGGAGGACACCAAGATTGGTAGCACAGAGGACAGGGAAAAATGTTATCTAATGTTACAAAGGGATCTTGATCAATTGGGCCAATGAGCTGAGAAGTTTACTTTGGATAAATGCATGGTATCAAATTTGGGAAAACAAACAAAGATAGGACTTAGTGTCAAGAGTGTGGAGCTGGAAAAGCACAGCAGGTCAGGCGGCATCCAAGGAGCAGGAGAATCAATTTTTCGGGCAAAATCATCTGCTGGCCTTACTTTCTCCTTATAAAATTAGTAGTAGGGCCCTGGGTTGTATTGTTGATCAGAAAGCCCCCGGGGTTCAGTTACATAGCTCTTTGAAAGGTGTGTCACAGGTAGGTCGCGTGATTCGGAATGCATTTAGCACGCTTGCCATCAATGGTCAGACCTTTGAGTACAGCAGTTGGGGTGTCATGTTTAGGTTGTACAGGACACTGTAAGGCCACATCTGGTGCACTTTGCACAGTTCTGATCTCTCTGCTACAAGAGGTATGTTATTAAATTGGAGAGGGTTCAGAAAAGATTTCCAAGCCTGTTGCTGGGACTGGAGGATCTGAGTCACAAGTAGAGGCTGGATTGGCTGGGACTTTTTTCACAGGCGCACAGGAGATTGAGGGGTGACCTTGGAGTTTTTTATAGAATCCTGAAGGGCATAGGTAACGTCAACAGCTAAGGTCTTTTCCATAGGATTAGATATTTAAAACAAGGCGCCATTTTTTTTTATAATATATTTTTATTAAGAAATAATAGATTTCTAAATATTTCAACAAATACAAAACAATGCAATTCAAAACAGTACAAAAATAGTACAAAACTAAACCCAAATGATAAAAAGAAATTCCCCAACCCACCCTCCTATATGAATGTATGAACATATATAGAGGTGTAAAATTTTGAAAAATTTCTGCCGCTTCCTACTTGTGGAATATGAAATAACTAACCCTCTGGCATAAGCTTTGGCAGTTTCCCAGAGAACAGATGAGCTATCAACCGAGCCTATGTTGATGTCTAGGAATGCCCAAAATTCCCTAGAGAAATACTCCACAAACTTGCTGACCATGAGAATAAAGGGGTCCATTCGCCAGTACCTTGAATCCACTGTAACATCCTTAATTTTAATGAGGTACACTGGAGCATGATCAGAGATGGCAATATTACCAATCGTACAGGATGCCACCCGATCCAGGGTTACCGTAGGGGTCAGAAAAAAATCAATCCTCGTGTGACATCTATGCGGATTGGAGAAGAACGTGAAATCCCTACCTGTAGGTTGGAGACACCTCCAGACGTCCACCAACCCGAATTCCCCACACAGACCCAATAACTGTTTAGTTTGTGCAGAGGGTATCGAGGGACCGTTAGGCAATCTGTCTACTGTGGGTTCTATGAGGCAGTTAAAATCTCCCCCTATAATGATGTGCCGAGACTTGAGACTTATCAGTTTAGAAAAAACATCTACCAAGAATTTAAGAGGATGAGCTGGGGGACAATAAACATTTAAAATGCCATATACTTCCCCATTTATCAAGGCTTTAAGAATTACAAACCTCCCGTATGTGTCTTTAACACATTCCAACAATTTAAATGAGAGATTTTTCCTTACCAATGTAGCCCCTCCCCTACTTCTGGTATTAAATGATGAAAAATAAACTCGGTCAAAGCCATTCTGCTGTAATTTCAGATGCTCCTTGTCATCCAAATGTGTCTCCTGTAACAAAGCAATATCCACCCTCTCCTTTCTAAGACTCAAGAGTACCCTCTTCCTCTTAATTGGTGAGTGACTTCCCTTGATATTCCAGGCACACCATTTAATCAAATCATTAGCCATAATCTTCTGCAATTACATTTAAATTCCAGAGAGGAGGAACCCGAACCACAAATTGCTGAGCCTTACTGTTGCATGGTCCACCAAATATAAAAACTATATAAACTAAAACCACTACATTTAACAAACATACAAAATTATTAAAAATAAAAAACAACAAAAACCAGAAAACAAACCAACATATAAGGCGCCAATAGCGCTGAGTAGGGGAACTCACCCCGTGCCCGGAGGGGGCAACTACCCGTCCCGAACTGCCCATAAATAGGCATCTAACTATCTCAATCACTTTCACTTCTCCCAGCTAGAGCCGCATCGCAAGCACAAGCTAAAAAGAATAAACACCCCATAGAATATCAATATGAATAAAAAAACATTCTTTTATAAAAAAAAAGGGGAATAAATACCCCACCCATCCTTTGGCATGTCCTAACTTAGAAATTTAAAATGTACATCTTAACCACTGCCAGACATAGTTTGAATCAAATTATTATCAATAGAGGTAACAAAAAAGGGGAACAACAAAGCTCCAACCGGATTTCCTCCATTTCTTTTACAGAATGATAAACGCATACCCAAGCAACAATATTTATACATACTACAATTGTTTAACTTAGGTTAGTTTGTCCACAAAGTCTCTTGCCTTCCCCGATGTGTCAAAGAGATGTATGGATCCATCTAAGGTGATCCGAAGCACTGCCGGATATCTAAGGGAGTACTGAATCCCAAGCTCCTTCAATCTTCTCTTGACACCATCATATGATTTTCGTTTCTGGATCCCTGCCACTGAAAAGTCCTGAAAAACCATGATCTTAGACCCCTCATAAATTAGGGCCTTTGGATCCTTCCCCCTGGAGTCTGGAAGCCTCCATGACTCTCTCCTTATCCCGGTAATGATGGAACCGCACCAGGAAAGGACAAGGGCATTGACCCAGACCCGACCTCCGCGCTGCGACCCGGTGAGCCCTCTCTATCTTCAATCCTCTCATGCCAGTCTCCAAGTCAAGGAATTTCAGAAGCCAATCTTCAACAAATTCCGCAGGCCGCTCACCCTCCTTACCCTCAGGCAGACCGATGATCCAAATGTTTTTTCTCCTGCCCCTGTTTTCAAGATCATCCACTTGGTCATGCAAATTATGAACCTACATCTTCAGGGCTTGGATCTCTTCCTAGAATGAACTGGCATCAGCTTCCACCACTGTGACCCTGTGCTCCACCTCATCCGTCCTCTTCTCCAGGTCTCCCAGCTGCTGCTCATGCTTCTGCAGCATGAGAGAGACTGGAGCCAGCTTCTCTTCAATCTGTTTCCCCAACATCTCGCGAGATTTCGAGAGCTGGTTCACCAGGTCCTGGAGAGTAATCGGCTCCGAGGCTGCTGCAGGCTGAACTGCAGATCCGGCCTCAGATGCTCCTCCTCCCTTTTTAGGCATTTCTGGACAGCTGAAAATACAGGTAAGTCAATTTTTAAATGTTTCTTGGGGCTCCACAATCTTTCTAACGCCCCAAGAAATCCTGATGACCTGGGTTGGGTGGGTTAAAGGACTGTCCTGCTCCTGCTGTAATGTGAAGCTCTGCAGTGTGATCTTCTCAGATCGCCGCCATCTTAGATCCCCCCGGGGGGCATACTTTTGAAGATGAGAGGTGAAAAATTTAAAAGGGACCCAAGAGACAACTTTTTCATACAGTGGGTAATTTGCATGTGGAATAAACGTTGCCATCATATCTGCTTATACCATCTCCCTTGGCAGCGCACTCTACACACTTACAGCCTTCTACGTAAAAATCTTGCCTTGCACATCTCCTTCAAACTTTCCCCCTCTCTCCTTAAACCTATTGACATTCCCATCTTGGGAAAAAGACCTGCACCATCTCTGCCTCTCGTAATTTTACAGATTTCTATCAAGTCACTCTTCAGCATCTGACACTGAAGCGAAAACAATTCAGGTTTGACCTTATAACTAATACATTCTAATCCAGGCAACATCTTGGTAAACCTCTTCTGCACACTCTCAAAGGCCTTTCTATAGTGTGGTGATCAAAACTTCACATAATAGAACATAGAACATAGAACAGTACAGCACAGAACAGGCCCTTCAGCCCACGATGTTGTGCCAACCACTGATCCTCATGTATGCACCCTCAAATTTCTGTGACCATATGCATGTCCAGTAGTTTATTAAATGTCCCCAATGACCTTGCTTCCACAACTGCTGCTGGCAACGCATTCCATGCTCTCACAACTCTCTGTGTAAAGAACCCGCCTCTGACATCCCCTCTATACTTTTCTCCAACCAGCTTAGTGGAGAGAAACTTAGAGTGAACTTTTCTGGTTAATGTCTCTGCAACAAAGCAGCCCACTTGATCGACATCCATCCTCCACCTTAACATTTGCTCCCTCATCGCGGTGCACAGTGATAGCAGTGTGAATTATCTTCAAAGTCGAAGAGCGTAGTGCTGGAAAAGCACACTCCGGTCAGGCAACACCCTAATTCCTGATGAAGGGCTGATGCCCGAAACGTTGACTCGCCTGCTCCTTGGATGCTGCCTGACCGGCTGTACTTTTCCAGCACCACACTCTTCAACTCTGATCTCCAACACCTGCAATCCTCACTTTCTCCTGGATCATGTTCAAGCCATCTTTGACAGCATTTTACAAATCTTCAAACTCTCCCAGTGAGAAGGACCAGGGTCGCAGATGTAGAGGAACACCACCACCAACAAGTTTCCCTCAATGGACATATAATCCTCACTTGGAGCTATATCACCATGCCCTGAAAGTCACTGGCAAAACCTGGAACTCCATTGCTGTCATAGCTCTGGGTGAATCCATTGAAGTTCAAAAATGTTTCCAGGACATTAATACTGGAAGTATGTGTTAAACTATGTTATCAGTCCAAGTTGAAAGGACTGAATAAAAGCTCTGAGGTTCTTTGAGCAATCAGTGAGGAAAGGTCATTGAGTTAGCATGTGTCTATATGTCTTGGGGAGAGTCAGTAATTGAGAGAATCACATCTAGTGAGTGCACTGCCATGAGGAACTTCTCAATAAAAATGAACAAGTGAAGTAGTACCTCATAAGGATTGAGTATTTCAGAAGGATATTGCTTGGAAAAAGGGTTGACTTTTTGTTTTACTCTTTATAACATCATTCCAAGCTTGCAGATCTGCTTTACCTGTTTAACAATGTACGCTCTTTTGCTAGGAGTACATCAACAACCTCTTACAAATACATTCATTGACTGAGTATCATGGTAACCAAACTGCGAAAATCATTTAGGGTCCATCTGGCCAGGTTTCACTCAGGGATCCTACCTGTCCAGTATTAGCTTCAGTGAAGAAAAGTGTGGTGCTGGAAAAGCACAGCAAGTCAGGCAGCATCCTAAGAGCGGGAGAATCAACATTTCAGGCATAAGCCCTTCATCAGGAATATGGAGGGGGAAAGGGACTGAGAGATAAATTGGTGGGGCGGGGGTGGAGCTGGGGAGAGGATAAATGGGAAGGCGATAGGTGGATGCAGATGGATAGGACGGTGGGGATGGTGGAGTGGATAGATGGGAAGGAAGATAGACACGTAAGACAAAAGGCCTGTCTTTTCAACTCTGACTCTCCAGCATTTGCAGTCCTCACTTTCTCCCAGTAAAGAGGAATGGAAATTTGCATTAGATATCACGAAGAAGAGGTACAAATAAATACTTCAACACCCTTGGAATAGTGAAAATTAGAAAATATCTTCTCATGAAAAACTGAAATTCAATGTCAGTGACCCCTCATCATTTAAGCAGGGCCAGCAACTATAATTATTCTGTGATTTTACACCAAATGGAAATTTTCAGTTTGAGCATCAATTGGATGTACATTTCTGAGGATTTTCAGAATGTTGGTTGATTAATAATTACCACTTACATGAGAAAGGTGTTATCTTTCTTTTATGGACAATCAGATTAATTCTGCCTGCTTAAGTCTATTAACTGAGCACATTAATACTGTACTCTGTTTTACCAGATCTCATTTAATTTTATGCAGAACATGAGTTAAGAGTGCATTGACGGAAGGTTTGACAAACAAAGGCTACCGATAAAAGGTGACTGGCACAAGAAACATAGGGAACATGAGGAAACATTGTTTCACGCAGCAAATTATTAGAACCTGAAACAGATTGTCTGAAAAGTAATATATTCAGCATCAATTGTTGCAAGAGTGAAACTGAATACAATGACAGAGACAGTGACATCAGGCTAATGTGACTGCAAAAATATTTCAGAGGCTCAGACTTGTGTTCTGGGGACACCATGACTGCTAGAATTTAAATTCAATTCATAAAACCTGCAATTGAAAAGTAGTCTTTGAAATGGTGACAGTGAAACTCTCAATCATTCTTGCAAAAATCCAATGTCTTTCAAGGATATAGATCTGCTAACCTTAACTGGTCTGGCCAGTTCCTCTAGACGTACAGTAATGGCCGAACACAACACTTGGGTCATACCGTCATAGAGTCATAGAGATGTGCAGCACGGAAACAGACCCTTCGGCCCAACTCGTCCATGCCAACCATAATCTAGCCCCATTTGCCAGCACTTGGCCAATATCCCTCTAAGCTCTTCCAATTCATATACCCATCCAATGGATATTTGGGATGGCAATAAAATGTAGCCCTTGCCAGTATTGCATGGAAGAATAGAAATAGGGATGTAAAGGAGAGGATTATGAGGATGGTGGGGCAAAATGCACCTCATTTAATTGCTCTTGAAAATATCCAATACAGGTTTCGTAGGTCAAATGTGTTCCTCGATTCTATAACCACACTGAAATAACTCCACAGAGGCCAGTATCCCCTCACCAAGTCAACCTTTATTTACACATGGTGAGTCCTTGACACTGATCCAGCTCACTCAGAGCCAGCTCTCAGAGTGGACATGATGCCTCTCTCTCCTATTCTTATCTGTCAGCCAGGACTCCCTGATTGGACCAGTATCACAGCCCCAGTTGGGGAACTCAGATTCTATGATGGCTCCCTGGCTGACCTTGTTACACTCACTACATCCCCTCTCCTCTGAATCTGAGAACACAGGCTGATTCCTTTTTCTTTGGTAGCTCCTCCTTGGGCTTTTCAGCACTGGGTCAGGTTTCTCCAACTCTGCCTCGGATATGAGCAGCATGTCATGCACAGTCACTTGCCTCTTGCACCATCGGAAGAAACTCATTCTCTTCTTCAGGCAGGAAGGATGTTGAGGTGGCAATATCCACCATGTTCATCTCAGATTCCAAGGTATCTAAAACACTTGACAGAGAGGGAGAGCCCAAAGGTTCCAGAACAGTCGGAAAGGCTGTCATGGATCCAGAGATGTTTTTCTCCCATACCTTTTTAGAGTTTGCAGCTTTCATACGGTCCACCTGCTTGATCAGTACTGTCACACCTCCCCAAAGTTGATATGTCACTGAACCTGAACTCTTGTCAACATGCCTCTTACCCATGCAGGGCCATTCCTGCATCAAATTTAAATTAACTCACTCGCTTAATGGAGTCTTATGTCTGGCATTGGTAATCCTGGTGCCACGTCAACCACGATCCCCACCCTCCCCCCCACCCTAACCCCCACCACCACCAAGGTAGATCAGATATAACCTGGTGTGGATTCTTCTCCCCATTAGCAACTCTGCTGGAGCTATCCCTATATTGTATGAGGAGTGGACCTATCATCAAATAGGACCGACATCCAATGAGACTGTAGGCTGTTTCTTTAAGCCTGCCTTCAAAGTTTGAACTGCCCTTTCTGCCAGACCATTGGATGATGGATGGTATGGAACTGTCCTTGAATGTTGAATACCATTTGACTTTAGGAAATATTAAAATTCCGTGCTGGTAAGTGATGGCCCCTAATGTGACCAACATCTCCGGGTGTTCGTGCACTGCAAAAGATGGCGCAGTTTTCTATTGGCTCCCCCGTGTTTGATGAATGAACTCTATGGACGTCCAGCTATTTTGAGTGGGTGTTTACAATGACTCAGAACATTGAGCCCATGAAAGGACCTGCATGGTCAATATGTAACTGAGTCCACAGTTTACCCAGCCATTCCCATGAGTGTGGGGCAGCTGCTGGTGATAGGTTTTGTCCTTGCTAGTATTTGGGGCACTGCCACACCAACATGGCTCTGTCTGCATCCAATTCTGGCCACCAGCCTTGTCAACTTCTTGACAATTCCTGGGTGATCCTGTTGGAAATCAGCCAGTATCTGGCAGCGACCTTTACTTGGGACAATCATTCTTACTCCCCATAATAATGTGCCGTCCTCGACTGTGATCTGGTCTCTCCAGATACAAAAATGGTTTCAATTCTGGTTGTGATGGCCCTTTGGATTCCCCCTTCACTACCAGCTTTCCCAGGACTGGATCTTTCTGTGTCCAAAGTCTGACACCGTCAGCTGTGACCGGAAGTGTGTCCAGAAAATTTAAAAGCATTACGGAGTCTTCCAGTGGTGGTAGCACCAGTGATGTATCTGCCAGTGGGGATGTGGCTCAATCCATCCACATTGGCGACTTATGCCTCCCAGACAGTGTTCCAACTTGTAATTGTACATAATTAGTATTACAGTCTACCACTGAATTCCGCCTGTGTTTATGGTTAGGAGTCCTTTGTCCTCTTTAAGTCAATTTAGTAGGGGTTTGTGGTCTATTTTATGACAAATTTATGTCTGTAGAGGTATTGGTGGAATTTCCCGATTCCAAACATGCCCACCAAACCTTCCTTCTCTATCTGGGCATATTTACACTGTGCATTAGTCAAAGTCATGGATTATACCCTATTGGGCATTCCTCTCCTCTTAGTGACTAATGAGCTAATACTATCCTGATGCCTTACGGGGAGGCATTGCATGTCAATAGCAGATCTCACTTGGGATCATAGCATGCCAACACCTTAGAGGATGACAGCTGTTTCTTCATTTCCCTGAAAGCTATGGCTTGGCTATGCGGCCGTTTCCAAGGCTGGCCCTGTCTTAAGACTTCATGCAAAGGTGCCAGGATGGAGCCTATTTCTGAACTTTCCATAATAATTCACCAGCTCAAGGAAAGACCTACAGTCCGGTACTGACATGGGAGCCAGGGCACTTTAGATCACCCTCACTTTATCTTCCAATGGGTGTAACCCAGGCTTGTCAAATCTGTAGTTCACGTAGGTCACTTGGGATGCCTGGAACACACATTGTTCCCTTCTAAGGCATATGTCCGCCGAGGAGAAGCATCTGAGCAGTGCTTCTTATTGATCTTTCCTGTTTTCAGCAAGTCATTCCAGATAAATGGCTACCTGGGGTAGACCGTGTGAAATGTTTCCATTGTCTGCACAAGTTGACAATACTCAAATGGCAGTCTCATATATTGGTACAAATCCTTATGGGTGCAATGGCTTGGTGGTTAGCAAGCCTCAAAGCACCAGGGACCTGGGTTCGATTCCAGCTTCGGGCAACTGTCTGAACTGCCTGGCTTTCAGGACAACACTATACAACCCTGCAACGCTGCAAGACATGTCAAAGTATTGATACAGACACCACCATTACACATGGAGACACCACTCACCATGTATGTGATAGGTACTTGTGTGACTTGGCCAACATTGTCTCTCTCATACGCTACAGGCAAGGATGCCCTGAGGCCTGGTAGATTGGTGAGATTGAGCAGAGGCTATGGCAAAGGATGAATGGACACTACACAACAATCAACAGACAGGAGAGTTCCCTCACAGTCGGAGAACACTTCAGCAAACTGGGACATTCAATCTTGGACCTTCGGGTCCTTCAAGGTGGACTTCAGGTCAGGCAACAACACAAAGTGGGCAAGCAGCGGCTGATAGCCAAGTTCAGTACCCATGGGATTGGCCTCAACTGGGACCTTGGGTTCATATCACACTACAGGTGACCCCACTGCATTGCACACACTCACTCTCTTTCTCTCTCTCCCCCCCACACACACATACACACAAGCTTACTTGAGAATTTAACTTTCAAAAAAAATGTTATGGGATTTACATATGCAAGAACTGAAACCAACATGGTCATTCCAAACATAACAAACAATCCAGGTCTTTTTCAATATATAATTTCAGTTGCATCTCACTGTAAACTTTTGCTATAAATTCTGTGTCGTCCAATCTTATCCTCCACAACCACCTGATGAAGGAGCAGTGCTCCGAAAGCTAGTACTACCAAATAAACTTATTGGACTATAACCTGGATCGTTAACTTTTCCTGTGTGGAGTTTGCACATTCTCCCCTTGTCTGCGTGGGTTTCCTCCGGGTGCTCTGGTTTCCTCCCACAATCCAAAGACATACAGATTAGGTGAATTGGCCATGGGAAATTGCCCATAGTGCTCAGGGATGTGTGGGTTAGGTACATTAGCCAGGGGTAAATGTAGAGTAATAGGTTAGGGGAATGGGTCTGAGTGGGTTGATATTCGGAGGGTTGGTGTGGACTTGTTGGGCCGAATGGCCTGTTTCCACACTGTAGGGATTCAGTGATTCTATGAACTTCTGGGAGTCCTCATCCAACTGCAATTGCAAGTATCCGTAGCTCAAGTCCAACTTCATGAAGTACTGACCCCTATCAGATTTGTGTATAAATCCTCTACGTGAGGGATTGGGTATTTATCCAGCAGCAAAAAGTGGTTTGTTGTTTGTTTAAATACACACAAAAGTGAAACAATCCATTGGACTTCACAATCGAAATAACTTGTGCGAGGTGGAAGTGGGTACTGCAGATGCAGGAGATTAGAGTCAAGATTAGAGAGGTGCTGGAAAAGCACAGCAGGTCAGGTGGCATCCGAGGAGCAGGAAATTCGATGTTTCGGGCAAAAGCCCTTCATAACCTGTGCTGCCCATTCTGCAAACTGGACTGGTTTGATGATTCCTTCACTTTCCAGCCTTCTGGTTTCTGACTCTATATTTGCCCATAAGGCAAATGGCACTGAGGGGTGAGCCTTGCAAAAGCATGCAATTGCTTCCTGGTCAACATGCGACGTGACCTTGGCTCCTTTGATAGCCCCTTAATCTTCCTGAAAGACTACCTGGTAATTAATTAGAACATCACTCAGGCAGCCGTTTTTTAAATTCAAAAATGTCGCACCAAGCCAGGTGAATTTTTGTCGATGAATTTTGCTCCATCGATTTGGGCTTGAGCCTTTTACTACAGTAATCAATAATTGAACCAATTGCTTCTCATAAGAGACCCCCTGAACTGAAATTGTACCCTTAATCTATAAAGATTCGACAGTATAGGTTCTCAGTCAAGATAAAAGTGGTGCTGGAAAAGCACAGCAGGTTAGGCAGCATCCGAGGAGCAAGAAAATCAATGTTTCGGGCAGGAGCCCTTCATCAGGAAGGGCTTCTGCTCGAAACGTTGATTTTCCTGCTCCTCGGATGCTGCCTGACCTGCTGTGCTTTTCCAGCACCACACTAACCTTGACTGTACTCTCCAGCATCTGCAGTCCTCACTTTTGCCTTGTCTCGGTTCTCTGTCTTGCCAAAGTCTTGTGCAAACTTACGAATGGAGTCCAGAGCAAATTTACTAAAGACACATTCTGTGATCACTAATATAGAAATGTCGGTAACCTCTATTCGAACCAGGTGACCATTTAACCAGACGTTTATTTTGATTGGTTGTGATTTGGATGTTGCTAAGCAATTTAACTGCTCCAAACCAGACGTAGATGGACTTTCCAGTGTATGCATTCTCCTGGATACTGGCCTGTGAGTTCTCTTACTCAATTTAGATCGAGTTGGACTCGCTTGCTGCCTCGAGTAACTACAATGGTTTGCTGGCCCAAATCTTGAAGAAGATTTTAACCATTTGGCTGAAGCTTGGCTTTGTTTTATAGTTTTAGTGTGGGCTGACCTAGAGTCCATCTGGTTAGAATATGTCCTGAATGAGGCTCTGCAATTGACTCCACTCAAGTGGTGTTCCCCCACCTCAGTCGGACTGGCAAGGGGTCTCCACTTGCATCGGAATACCCTGCACCCCATATGCTCCACCTGCCACATTTTCCAATGATGAAGCCAGTTCCCGTGCTTGTTTGAAGTCCAGTTGGCTACTTTTCACAAAGTGTGTCATGTACCGTCAGTTAATTGAGGCATAGTGACAAACACACAACCATTCAGCTGTGACCTCATCAATCCAGAGAAATTGTGTTTATGGTTAAGACTTTTTCTGTGAAAACAATGTGTCAATTCTAAAAATAAGTGTTGCAAACCAATATCAACTGTCTTGTGGCAACTTAAGCACTGTGGTCTTGAAGAAATTAATGCTTCTTGTGTCTGTTGTGATTTAATGGAGTTTAATGAAGTGGTAAAGACTATTGAGGATACTGATTAATCACCTTCTCCATGAATCCAAATAGCTCTTACCTCAACAACAATACTAAAGCAATTGTTACTCCAGAACGGTATCACCTAAATAAGGAGATTGTGAAAATGATTAAAAAAAAGGCTTGGAGACCAAAATCAAAATTGAGAAATCCACAAATGGCTCTAACGAAAATCTCAAGAAGATTTTAAAAAAATTATTTGACTCTTTCTTTTAACGCAACTGGAAGCCCATTTCACAGGTATCCTGCCCCTTAAGTCATCATTAATAATGATTCTGAACTCCTGAGTGTTTATCTCCATTCCTTTCATTTAGTTGAAGAACTGTCTTTCAGTGAAGGTTCCCCCTTGGCAAATCTTCTAACCTGGTTTCAAATCCTTGGTTAATCTTCTCAATTCAAACACAGTTTTCCACCATCGTTACTGCATGGTGAACCATTATATCCTTACTTTCTTCCTGATCTGTGAGTTGTCAGGGATATCTACGAAGCCCTTCCCATTCTCTATCTCCATCTCCGTGGCAGCATGAATCACATGGGCATTGTTTCCAGGTCAAAGTGCTAATTAGCTACCTTTTGTAGATCCCAACTTTATTCGATCTTGGCACTTTAAAAACTTTTTTTTTTGTAACTTGACACTCGTGTCACCTTCCTGGGACTTTAGAGACGAGCAGTGAAGATGTGGCTGTGGCTCAGTGGTTTGCACTGATGCCTAACACAACAAGGGACCCAAGTTTGATTCCAGCCTTGGGTGACTGTCTGTGTGGAATTTGCATGTTCTCCTGGGGGTCTTCAGCTTCCTCCCACAGTCTAAAGATTGGTCACCCTTTCATAGGAAGGATATTATCAAGCTGTAGAGGGTTCAGAAGAGATGTACCAGATGTTGCTGGGTATGGAATGTTTGAATCATAAAGAAAGGCTGGAGAGGCTTGGGCTTTTTTCACCGGAGCACAGAAGGTTGAGAGGCAACCTGTTAGAAGTTTATGAAATACTGAAGGGTTTAGATAGAGTTAACTGTAGTTGTCTTTTCCCTGGGATGGGAGATTTCCAGACCACGGAGCACATTTTGAAAGGTGAGCGGAGAATGATTTTAATAAAGACATGAGACACAATTTCTTTTATACAGAAGTTGGTGTGATGGATATGTGTGCAATTACAATGTTACAAAGACATTTGTATAGGTAGATGAATAGGAAAGGTTTGGAAGGAGGTCTTTTTCCATGTTGTATGATGCTGTGACTCTATGACTCTATGTGCAGGTTAGGTAGATTGGTCACGCTAAATTGCCCCGTAGTGTTCAGGGATGTGCAGGCTAGGTGGATTAGTCATGGGAAATGCAGGGTGATGGGGTCAGTTGTAGATTTGGGTGGCGTGCTCTGAGAAGGGTCAGTGCAGATACAATGGAGTGAATGGTCTCTTTCTGCATTACTGGGATTCTGTGATTCTTGTCCCCAGTCGTGAACACCTTACTTTCCAGCAAAACAACCCATGCCTTCACTCCATATTCCAGGGTAGTTCTTCGGTAGACATTAGTACAGATCACAAAAACCTTCCATACTTCTAGCATTTGCATTGGTTGCGCATTCCATTAACTGATCCTCCTTGGTAACCAGTAGAACTGTGGAAAGACCAAGGAAACTGATTCTGCATTTCCTGCAGTTGAGAAGAATGAGAGATGACCTCACCAAAATGCTGACAAGGCTCTACAAGAAAGCTGGAAATGTGTTGCTGGAAAAGCGCAGCAGGTCAGGCAGCATCCAGGGAACAGGAGAATCGACGTTTCGGGTATAAGCCCTTCTTCAGGAATGGGGAAAGTTTGTCCAGCAGGCTAAGATAAAAGGTAGGGAGGAGGGACTTGGGGGAGGGGCGTCGGAAATGTGATAGGTGGAAAGAGGTCAAGGTGAGGGTGATAGGTCAGACTGGGGTGGGGGCGGAGAGGTCGGGAAGAAGATCTCAGGTTAGGAAGGCGGTGCTGAATTTGATGGATTTGACTGAGACAGGGTGGGGGGAGGGGAAATGAGGAAACTGGTGAAATCCGAGTTCATCCCTTGTGGTTGGAGGGTTCCTAGCCGGAAGATGAGGCGTTCTTCCTCCAACCGTCATTTTGTTGTGGTCTGACGATGGAGGAGTCCAAAGACCTGCATATCCTTGGTGGAGTGGGAGGGGGAATTGAAATGTTGAGCTACAGGGTGGTTGGGTTGGTTGGTCCGGGTGTCCCAGAGGTGTTCTCTGAAACGCTCCGCAAGTAGCTGGCCTGTCTCCCCAATATAGAGGAGGCCACATCGGGTGCACAGGATGCAATAGATGATATGTGTGGAGGTGCAGGTGAATGTGTGGCGGATATGGAAGTTTATCACATTTCCGACGCCCTTCCCCCAAGTCCCTCCTCCCTACCTTTTATCTTAGCCTGCTGGACAAACTTTCCCCATTCCTGAAGAAGGGCTTATGCCCGAAATGTCGATTCTCCTGTTCCCTGGATGCTGCCTGACCTGCTGCGCTTTTCCAGCAACACATTTCCAGCTCTGATCTCCAGCATCTGCAGACCTCACTTTCTCTACAAGAAAGCTGTTTTCCCAGACTTAAAAGGGTTTAGGAGCAAGGGCCACTGTATCAGAATAAGAGATCAATTGTTTAGTATTGAGATGAGTGTTAAATGTGCAATCCACTATGATGATCATTATTTTGAATGAGATCTCCTTGCATTATCATGTGGGTGGTGCTGAAGGCATTCCATTGCATTAATTTAACCCTTTCAGATCCTTACACACTTA
Source organism: Chiloscyllium plagiosum (assembly GCF_037043375.1). Lineage (NCBI taxonomy): Eukaryota > Metazoa > Chordata > Chondrichthyes > Orectolobiformes > Hemiscylliidae > Chiloscyllium > Chiloscyllium plagiosum. The sequence goes on along the minus strand of NW_028270186.1, from coordinate 14,489,407 downwards.
CATACAAAAGAAAAGGTGGAATTTCTTCACTCAGACAGCACTGATTCTTTGGAATTAACTCCTCCAGAAACCATAGAAATTCAACCACTGTGTGGGGTCAAGATAGAGATTGATGGATTTGAATTCCTGATGAAGGGCTTTTGCCCAAAACGTTGATTTTCCTGCCCCTCGGATGCTGCCTGACCTGCTGTGCTTTCCAGCACCACTCTAATCTTGACTCTGATCTCCAGCATCTGCAGTACCCACCTCCACCCGAATTTGATCTGTGGTCCTATTTGTCCCACTGGAATCGATGTAATTCTGCATCGTCAGCTGTGTTATCCAAAGAAAACACTCCTGCCAAAGAACCTCTGGAATATCTCTGATGTAACAGTGGACAGCAAACTGTGTGGGGTTGCAAATGTCCCCAGCTCCAGGCTGGGAGAAAGTAAATGCACCAAAATTCATCCTAGCATCATCTTCATTTGCAATTTGGTTCTTGCACTGCTCCAAGATGACGATAATAACTGGCACTGTTCGGGCACACTGTGAGGGCACTCTTACAGAAAAACAAACATTTTATGCATTGCTTCTTATGTGTTGAGATTGAAAGCCCTTGATGGATATCTGAACATCAGGTATCTGCTTTTTTTCCCCTACAAATCACCAAATGTACAGTCATGTCAGGAAGAAATAGTTCGTGGAAAAGCTTTGAAGCCTCGAAGCAATGACTCAGTCAGTAGCCTGTTACAACTTCAACTTATACAATTTGAAATGACCACAGAAGGCACCACCTTAAGACTTTCAACACTCATTTTCTCTCCCAACAACAGAAATTCACTGAGGCTCTCAAACAGCAGTTTCCAAAACTAATCAGTACATGGGAACATCACTCTGTGCATGCTCCCCTCCAAGCCGCTCACCATCCTGAATTAGAACTATATCACAGCTCCTTCATTGTTGCTGGGTCAAAATCCCAGAACTCTCCCCAACAGCACTACGGGTATACCTACTCACCGTGGACTGCATTAGTTCATCACCACATTCTCAAGGTCAGTAAGGATGGGCAATGGATGCTGGCCTTGTCAACGATGACCACATCCCAAGAAGGAATGGACAAAAATACATGTAGAACTGTCGCAGTTGTCAGAAGATATTAACCAGCACTGAAGCTGTAGCTGTCTCATGTTTCTTTTAAAGTTTATTGCTGGTAGTAAGGAATCCCTTCCTGTTGTTGGAAGTGCATTCAGCCCTAAAGGATAAGATAGAGCCTTGGTTGGCGCACCAAGTTTCCAGAGGGCATAACTGTCCTTAAACTAATGTTGCTTGCCAATAGTCATGACCGAGTTGCTCTGTACCCTGACAGTGCAGATTCGCCAAATTTAAAATTGATTTCCCATCCCTAATTTCCCTTGAGGAGATGGCAATGAGCTACTTTCTTGAACCATGCAAAGTGGGTAAACCCACAATCTTTTGTTCCAAAGGAAGTTTTAGGATTTTGGTCCAGCAAAAAGAAAAGAATAGCAATATGTTTCCAAGTTAGCAAGATGTCGGAGTGAAGTGGAATTTACAGATGCTGGTGTATCTGTGTGCCTGCTGACCTTGCTCTTCAAGGCAACGGCTGTCGTGGGTTATTTCAATGCATTGTTGGTGAAGGCATTACAAAGACTATCCTTTGATGGAATGACAATACTTTGTGTATTTGTGATTTCTAATGGCATAAATAGTGCTGTTAGCTAAGGTTTAGTGGGTCACCTTTTTAATTCTGAGTCAAAGGTTTGTGAATTCAAATATTATTCCAGAGATATGAACAGAAATTCTCAGTTGGTATTCCCAATGGCTCACTGAGGGAGTGTGACCATGTTGGAAATGTTGCCTTTTGGAATATTTAATCAAGGATTCAGCTGCCTCTTTAGGTAGGTATAAAAAAAATCACATGGCACGATTTCAAAGAACAACACAACTGGAGTTGAGATCCATACAGGTTGTTCTCCTATTCAGCGTCTTTCATCAGTATGAAATGATTACAAATTGTGGACATTGTTTGGATTAGGCAAACTTTCTACTGAATGAGTATAGCAATTTTCTATTAGCGATATTCGACAGCATGACGTTCCATTGCGGTTTTCCATAGCGTGACTTTTTTTTTGATTAGATTAACTGCTGTGTGGAAACAGGCCCTTCGGCCCAAACCAACCCTCCAAAGAGTAACCCACCCAGACCCATTTCCCCTCTGACTAATGCACCTAACACTATGGGCAATTTAGCCTGGCCAATTCACACCAACCTGCACATCTTTGGACTGTGGGAGGAAACCGGAGCACCCAGAGGAAACCCATGCAGAGTCGCCAGAGACTGGTATCGAACCTGGGACCCTGGTGCTGTGAGGCTGCAGTGCTAACCACTGAGCCACCGTGCCGCCCTTTCTATAGCAGTTTTCCATAGTGTGATTTTCTGTAATGCAAGGTTGCAGAGGAACACAACTGTTGTGTTGTAGCAGAATGACCTGTATTTATAGCCACCCCCAACATCAATAAATCAGATGATTTGTTCATTATCAAGGCGCTGTTTGTGGGAATAATTGGTGCTGCATTTCATTCAGTACGACAGTTTTTACACTTCAAAAATATTTCATTGATGCAAGGGGCTTTGCAAGATGTGAAAGGTGTTATGTAAATGCAAGTCTTTCCGTCTTTGTATGCTCAGATGTTCCTATCCATTGTTGGATGGTGCAGTCAAATGTGTGTGGCTATGGTTAAATTCACCTTGGAATTTAAGAAAAAAATGAACAAGATAATGTTTTGTTGCATGACCAAGAGTTGCCTTTTGTCTCAGTGCAGAAAGCAGTCAGTGGTTCAGCAGGTGTAAGTTCATCTCTACTTTGATAGGAGGTTACTTAATGCTCTGCAACTACAATCAAAGCGACTGTGTAAAACCCAATAGGCTGCTGAAGGCTTTGATGCATCAAACAATATCAGAGGATAAATAACTCTTGGCACTGGTGACAGCCTTCATGTAAATGGTGTATTTTTCTGATACACTGCTATACACAGATGAGTAACTGCAGTAGGACAGGTCATTGCCAACGCAACAGTTTAAGAAGCCAAGCCATTTATCACTCCAAGTGAATGTTATTCTCGATTACATGTGCATGTCAGCAGAACTGAAATGTCTGCTGTGTTCTGCTTCTCTCCATCGGGTCTCTGCCAGTAAGGATTGAAACAGTGCTGGCGGGCACTAGAAATTCAGCACAAATCTGAAATTTATCAAGAGAGAAAATAAAACAAGAAAGCATATGGGAATCCACATGTATATATTCATGCATGCCTGTGTGAATAATGCTGTGTGAGTTTGTGATAAGCCTTATGTGAGTTTGTCTCCGTTTGAGTCTGTAAAACTTCATGCATATCATGCTGCATATGTGCGTGAGTCTGCTTCAAAAGGTGTATCTTTGTAAGTGCATACGTGTGTTTCCATCTGTGTGTGCGTGCACGGGTCTGTGTTCGAATGTGAGTGTGCATTGGAGTGTGTACTGTAGAGTCTCAGTGTTCATGAGGGATGCATACCGGGGGGGGTGTTGCAGCTGGCAATCTTTGTGAACAGTGAGAGTGGCGATCTGCACATGCGCAATACAGGAGGTCACAGAAAACAGTGGAAGAGCAAGCAATGGAGATGCAGAGGGTAAATAGGTACATTCTAAATATCACTCAGGTAAGTGAATCTGCAAAAAGCAGGCACATGAAGGCAGGACTTTCCTGTATGTATATTTATTGTGATATTATCCCAGTTAAGAGAACATTGGAGAAGCCAGCAACTTGTTGGGATCTGACATGATAGATCATAATCATTTGAAGAATGCAATGGTGTGGAAGAATTATATATAAAAACAAGCAACAGGACCTTGGGATTAAATTGAAGCACAAACGAATCTTTATGATCCAAATTTGAACAAAACAAACACATGCAATAATAAGGACATACATACACCGAACAAATAAGACCAGTGTGGCTTCCTGCTCCAACTTTGGGCATCACTGACAGTTGCATGTTTCAACCTCCAGACACATGTCGGCAGAATGTTGGCATCTATTCCATAGCTGGAATTCGACCTTTTCAGAATCACACAGTCAGAAGCCTAGAAATAAGCTCTTCAGCCCACCATGAACTATGCTGACCAACAAACACCAAACCACACTTGTCCCATTTACCCGTACTTGCTGCATTGCCTACTATGCCCTGGGAATTGGAAGTACTCATCCAGATGCTTCTTAAATGTTGCAGGAGTACTTGTTCGACCACCCTCTCAGGCAGCACATTCCACATTTCCACCACCCTCAGATCTGCCTGAACCACTTACTCCTCACCTTAAATTTACACCCTCTGGTCTTAGATACGTCTGCCATATGGAAGAGAGTCTCATGATCTACCTTGTTTATGCCTCTCATAAATTTGTATATCTTAATCAAATTCTCCCCTCAGCCTCCTCTGCTTCAAGGAAAACAAATCCAGCTTCTCCAGTTTCTCCCCATCACTGCATCTTTCCATCCAGGCAGCATCCTGGTAAATTGCCTCTGCACTCTCTCCAGTACAACCATGTCCTACCAATTGTTTGGTGACCAGAACTACACACAGTATTCCATCCATCTATTCCTGACCAATGTTGTTCCTATATTCTAGATCCCAGTGAATGAAGACACTGAAGGCATCCTGTACACCTTCTATATCACCCAGTCAACCTTTGCTGACACCTTCAGGGATCTGTGGACTTGTCCACCAAGATTCTTTGTTCCTCAGTACTCCCATTCATTGTGTATATCCTTCCCTTATTTGACCTTCCAAAATACATCACCTCACACTTACCAGGATTAAATCCCAACTGCCTTTGCTCTGCCCAATTTACAATCTGATCAATCAATATCAGGCTATAGCCTGAGACCATCCTCCTCATTATCAACAGCAACACCAATTTTTGTGTCATCTGCAAACTTACTAATTATACGAAATATTGATTAGTCCCATCCTTCCAAATGTTTTCCAATAATTTCCATTGTACTGACATCAGATTCACTGGTTAGTAACGACCTGTCCTGTCCCTGCTGCCTTTCTTGAACAATGGAATCATATCCTCCTGTCATCTGATACTTCATCTGTGGACAGTGAAGTATTAAGTATCTCGGCAGGGCCTCAGCACTCTCCTCCCTAGTCTTTCACTGCAGCCTGGGTTACGTCTAATCAGGCCTTGGGGATTTATGGAACTTTATGCCTGCAATAAAGATCTACTAATATCAAAGGCCAAGAACTACTTATCCTTCGCAAATTCTTCGGAATTCTCCTTCTCTGTCTCTGTCTCTGACTCTCTCTCCATTGTTATGATATCAGCTGATGCTAAAACTGGAAAAAGTCAGACATCAGAGTGATACATCATAAGTTTAATTTTTGCAGTTGGTCACTGTGGTGGTTTTCACTGAACATAGGAATACAAAGGGTCTTTAACAAAATTTATCACACAAAAGGTTTTTTTAATTGTGCAAGGCAGTTTAGAATGACCTTAACATAAACAGCAAAACAAAGTTTCAAGCTATTTCTCTACATTCCCCTTTACAGATAATCAATCCCAGAAAAAAAGTATCAGTCCTATCTCAATTCTTTGATTTCTTACTTTACTGATTCTTTTCAGTTCTCCCCCTTGGACATCTGAGATAGTTTTCCATCTTCTTTCTGAATCTTTTGGGAAGGTTTTGCTTTTAGTTCTGATTTTCAGCTCAAACAACTGAAAGACTTCCGCACAAGCTCTCTCAGCTTTGAGGTCTCACAAACCAATACCCTCCTGCTAGTGTTCTGTTCTCCTGAACAGAAAACTTGATTCACTTACTCAGAAGGAACTATTCCCTCAAACTCAACTCCTGGTTCTTCTGAACTGAACCTAAAAGCTACAACTACTGGCCTCTGATCTGTTTCCGCTGTTGGTTAAAAACTCAGCAGTATAAGTTTTTCATCAATTCACATGATAGACATCTTGCAAGTCAGTTGACTGAATTACATGCCTTCCTGGAAATTATGTGTCTAGCTCACTGTTCCAAATGACCTTCTTGTTTCTTATAAAAACAGTCAACTTTACATAACTGAACCCACACACCTACTTATATTTTAAAACTTCACATCCAAATAATAACATTATTTTATGCTCATTTATAAGACTGAACATACTGAACTGAATTGTTTGATTAAAACTTATCTTCTTGGGACAGTCTTTCTCTGTTTACTCAATTTTTATAAAACACCAAGAAAGTTTTACAGAGCATTCTTCATCATTGAGAAATTATCTCCATTATTGAGAAATTATCTCCATTGTAAACTCAGTGCTTTCTTGCTTCCAGGAACCTGTCAGCTGGTTCAAAAGTTCGAACCTTGATTGTGAGCACAGAAAGGCATCCGAAAACAAATTGAAAATAAAAATGTCTAATTCATCTTACACTGAAACTGAAGCTTGAAATATTTCAACCCTTAACATAACTCACGGTAGAGGCATGTCTACCTGTGTTCACTGCTATGTGAGTGTGTTTGTGTGTGCACAGACTTGTACTGATGTCGCCAATTGTTCCCTCAAATTTCCATTTGCAGCCTTCTCATCTCCCATTGTAACTTTTGATGAATGGTTCTTTACAGCATTTCCTTTGCGTTTCTGCCATTCATCCACCAGAGTTCTGGCAACTGTTCAGTTCATGCAAATCCTACTATGCTGGGTAAAAGAGACAGCAAAAGATGTTGTCAGAGAATTTGCATGGGGTTCACCTTCCCTTATTAAATCGATAGAGAGAGGTAGCAGCCCTAATTTCCACCAATATTGTCAATGATGTCTTCCATTCCCAATGCTGGTTGCCAGTAGATCTCTCCATGGCAGCACATGGTATGAATGACAGAGAGATAAACAAATGGTCATAGATTGTCACATAGAATTCCACCTCAAAACATTTCTAAACTCTAAACCTGAAATTTAAGATATGCGCATTGGACACATGATCCCTTGGGATCTTTGCAAGCTCGGGCCAAGTGTAAAAGATTTCAGAAGATATCAAAGATCAACAGTACATAGAAAGACAGACAGAAGGATTGAAATAAAACCCAAACAAACCCTTTAGAGATTTGGTAGAAACCTGAAATGTAACGTTAGATTCAGGGATCTTGAACCTCGTCTGCGTTTTATTGAAGTCGTGCACAAGAGAAGTGACTATTATTTTCCATCTTTCATGGAGGTATAATAAACCTTGTATCTACTGTTGTTTGCTTTCAATCATAAAATTCACTTATTTATTTAATAATTAATAAATTCAATTGATAGTGTGAGCTACAAACAAATAAAATATCCATTTTACTGCCTTGCAGAGATTAAGGTTTTTGTTTGAACATTGGTGATAAGGTTGTTCTGTTTAGATCCTGGGGCTGCTACACGATGTAAAGGCACAAGTTGGGTCATGCGGAATGATGGCTTGTCATTGCAAAACTTAACCAAAAAGTGCTTTATACAGTAAAACCCTCAAAAGGTAGCAGGAATTATATCTTATCTGCCACATGTGCCTGATCTGCCTCAGTCACGTTTGTGGAAAGATGTCTGCAGAACATCTGCTGCAAAATAGAAATTGGCACAAAGCTATGCTAACCTCTGGAGAGTGATTTGCAGTCACCTTAACAACATAAAAAGCTGTCACCAGATCCTCCAAGTCACTCCTGTAATATTTCAGGTTCGCCAGTTGACTGTGTGCAGGTGTGTATCATGCACATGGAGGTACTGCTTCGAAGAGGTAACTCCCTACAGAAAAGATGCAACAGATTGATAGGGCACGTAACCTTTTTCTCTTTGGCTGGGTTCCCAAGACTGGAGATCATTATTTCTGGCAGTCATGCCACTTGCACATAACACAGGAAATGCCGACATTTCATATTAACCTCAGCCGATAAGCTGCAAACTAATCTTTGAACTCCAGCCCCCATCACAGATCTGGCAAGAAATTTGCACTTCAAGGAAAATTTCTTCATGTTTGAAAAATATTTTTAAAAAGTGAAAGACAAGCTTGGTAACAAAGGAAAAAAGAATAACGCACATAAATGTCAGGAGGTCCCCAAAGCAATCTGCTCATCGTCTGCCAGCTCTCTCTCTCTCCCTTCCTGTACTGTCATTGGGCCAATCTGCTGTTGCCACATGGCTAGCCACATCAAGTGCAATCAAAAGAGGCAGTCTTTACAAGTGGGTAAGAGACACAAAAGGGCACTGGAGTACAATTACACCAATTACAACAAGTTGCTCAAACATTACCAAGGCCACAAAGAAAAAAAAAGAAAAGCAAACACTTGGTTTTGTTTCTCGAGGGATAGAATTGAAGAGCAGGAAAATTACACTAAAGCTATCACTGAGCCTTGGTCAAGCCACGCGGGAACTGTGTGATGTTCTGGTTGCCACATTATAAATGGACTAGTGAGACAGTGAAGAGGGCGCAGAGAAGATTTCGAAGGATGAAACCAGAAATGTCTGGGTATAGATATGAGGAAAAGATTGACAGACTGGGACTCCTTTCTGTTGAAAAATAGGGCTTGCAGGTGACCTAACAGAGACTTTTAAAGTTATGAAAGGTTATATAGATTGGATGCAGAGAGACTGTTTCCTCTGATCTGCACGAGCTCAACTAGAAACCATAATAGAAAATCCTTGCTAGGAAGCTGGAAACTCAGAAGGAACTTCTTAGCCCTCTCACAGCCCTGGTGGAAGTCAAAGCTCATTATTTCACATATTGTCACAAATAAATATATTCTGATAAATTTAAGCTCAAGGATGGTTAATGCCTGATGGTGACCACTGACGAAGATAAAAGCAACTCACATCAACATTCATCAATGAACAAGGAAACAAAAATCTACTTATTACAACAAACTTACCCTCTAAAATGTACCAAAAATATTATTGACAACGAATATGCAAACTCAAACTTACACCCCCTTTGTAATCCAAATACACACATAAATTCATTCACACCGTAACCAAAGTATGGCCTTGATTTACATATTTAAACAGCTTCTCATCTGTTTTGAGGGGGTACCCAGCTCAAGACTTGTCTGAAATTTTACCCCTGTGGGCAAATAGCTGTTCAAGATACCCAACAGATTTTGTTTTGCACTCATTTTTGCAATAAGAAATGGGTATTCATCCATTGATATCCCACTCATGTCCTTAAAGTTTGTTTTTTGTGAGAATTTCTGGTCTACAATATGAGACTGAGTGAGAAGGGAGAAAAGTGCTTCAGAGATGTCTACGAGGTTTGAGCTCGAAAAAGACCTGTAGCATCACCTCTACCACTTTTAGATGCTTTTGTATTCCAAGATGTCACAGAATTCCCTCCAACAAAATAGCTTAGGTGTTTAATCATCCTTTCCTTAAGTTGTTTTTGTGCTGTCTTGTGTCAACGTATGCTGTTGGAAGTTGAAGAGGACATTAAGAGTGACTGCAACTTATATTTAGATAGCACTGTATTGTACATAAATATTCTGAAGGAGCGGCATGATGGCTCAGTGGTTAGCACTGCAGCCTCACAGCATCCAGGACCCAGGTTCGATTCCAGCCTCAGGCAACTGTCTGTGTGGAGTTTGCACATTCTTCCTGTGTCTGCGTGGGTTTGCTCCAGTTTCCTCCCACAATCCAAAGATGTGCAGGTTAGGTGGATTGGCCATACTAAATTGCCCATAACGTTAGGTGCATTATTCAGGAGAAATATAGAGAAAGGAATTGGATCTGGATGGGTTATTCTTCAGAGGGTCAGTGTGGACTTGTTGGGCCAAAGGGCCTGTTTCCACACTGTAGGGGTTCTAAGTCCTAAGTGTCATTAAGATATATTCAGGCAAGAATTTATGCCAAATAGGAACTATTAGGATGATTGACCAAATAATTGATCATACTGCTGTCTGTTAAAGTGAGAATGAAAGAAGGGAGGTTTAGGAAGAGTGTGTAAATTTGGAATGCATGAAGGAAAGGATGCAGAAAATGCTTGAGTTTGAGGAATGGAGATTTGGAAAGTATTTGGAAAGAGACCAGCATCCTGTCAATAAGTCACCCTTTATTTACATGGGAAGGGTCCTTGCACCTAGCCTGCCTCTTCAGAGTCAGGTCTGAGAGTGCCAGAATCTCTGACACTTCTCTTTTCTCTGTCGGCCAGGGCTCCCTGTTTGGACCAGAGTAACAGCCCCAATCAGGGAACTCAGATTCTGGGAGGTCGAGCTGGCTGACCTCATCACAATCACTGCAGTATCTTTGGCTGAAGAGGTTTGAGAAGAGGAAGGATGAAATGATGAAGATTGAAGACAGTGATAAGAATTTTAAATTTAATATTTGATGGATGGGGGGATCCAAGATGGCGGTGATCCAGCAAGTCTGAGTCTACAGTACTCCTCCCAAGACTTGGGCAAAGTGGGTCACCCACCCCCAACACACACCAAATCATTTAAAATAGCTGTTTAATTTAATTAGTTGCTTAGTATTAAATTTAAACAATCTAATCTTCAGTAAAAATTACTAAAGGGAAGGGAGCCCACAGCTCTCAGCAAGCAGGAACCCCTCCCCCACCCTCTTCAGCTGCAGCAGAGGCATCCGCAGCCGCCCCGGGGGATTTACCTACGGTGACAAGCCTTGTGGAAATAATCTCTAAACTGATGCGAAGATCTACGCTTTCATCGAAGAATCCTGAAGTCGATGGGACTCACTCTCAGCCGCGCTGCAGAAGCACGACCGAGACATCCAAGAAATTCAACGCCGAGTCAGAGGGGCGGAGTTAAAGGTCGCGACCTCTGAAACTACAGCGCAATCGGCCGTGGATCAGGTCCGGACTCTCGAACAGCGAGTCCGGACCTTAGAGAATCATATTGATGACCACGATAATCGAGGTCGTCGAAAAAATATTCGTTTGCTGGGCCTTCCCGAACGGGAAGAGGAAGGCCAGCTTACAGCATTTCTCGAGTAGTGGCTGCCACAGCTTTTAAATCTGGAAGGTGGATCAGGCCAGGTAAGGGTAGAATGGGCCTACCGGGTCGCAATACGCGGGCCCGGCTCGAACCAGCGCCCACGCCCGGTCCTGTTCCGGCTGCAGAGCTATAGGGAGAGGCAGATACTCCTAGAAGCCTCTAGAAATCTTGGAAAAGATTCCCAAGCCATGCTGTATAAAGGATCCAAGATCATGTTATTCCAGAACTTTTCCCCAGCTCTGGTCAGAAAGAGGAAGGCATTCGATGAGGTGAAGAAGCGTTTAAGGGACTTAAATATTCAGTACTCCTTACGCTACCCAGCAACGCTACGCTTTAACCATGAAGGATCCGTGTATAACTTCGGATCGCCAGAAAAGGCTAAGGAATTCTTGGACTCTCTTAGATAAACTGTAAGAGATAATGGATGTTGGTTTGCCTTCCCCCCACTCCGGTTTATATCCCCCCCTTTTCTTTTTTTTTACCTTACTGTTTAATATTATCTTGGGGAGTGGGGAGAGGGATTTATTTATTTGTTCTCTATTTAACGATTTTCTCCCCCACCTTGGTTTTTGTTTTATTATTCTATATATATATATAAGCCGGGGGGTCTGGTTAATGTTGGTGGGGGGAGGTGGTTACCTTATTCTATTTTAACTCTGTCTCTCGGAGCGGGGTTGTTTTCCCTTGTTATTTTGTATTATTATATTTAATTATTATTTGTTGAGGTTGTAATTTTATAGTTATATATGTTTATACATGGTATTAACATTACCAAATATTTGCAGGTGTGGGTGTGGGTGGGGGGATGGGGGTAGGGTGCTCACTGTTAACTCTAGCTTTGTAGTATATTTGAATTCTCCTCATCCTATTGAGGAGCACCTGAGTCAAGGGGGGGGATACTGGTTGGGAGGGGATACGATGGACCTTTGGAAAGGAAGTGACACCCCCTGGGAACAAGGGGGAAAATCTCCATTTAAATATGTTTTTTTTTATTATTTAGAAATAGATTTTTATTATACTGTTGTGAGTGTATTAGAGAGCCTTTATTTTTGTGAATTTTATATGCTGTATGCTCGGGATGTTCTGGATAGGGTTTCCCCTTCCGATGGGTCTTGGATTTGCCCGGACGATTATGGTTGATCAGTCGGTTAAGTGGTGCACCTGGAATGTCAAGGAGAGTAATTCGCCAGTCAAAATGAAGAAAATATTATCAAATCACAAGAAAGAAAGAGTTGATATAGCTCTCGTATAGGAGACACACCTGTTGGATAAAGAACACTTGAAATTACGACAGGGTGGATTTGATCAGGCCTTTTTTTCTTCTTTTAGCTCAAAAAGCAGGGGAGTTGTTATTCTTGTTCGGAAGAATTTCCCTTTCAAAATCCTAAATCAGATAAAAGACGAATCTGGATGATATATTCTGTTTAAAGCCCTCATAAATGGAGAGGAATATGAGATTTTAAATTTGTACTGCCCCCCAGCACACCCCTTTAAATTTATAACGGAAGCCTTTTCAAAATTGATGGCTCTTGGTGCCCGTCATACAATTATAGGGGGAGACTTTAATTGTATTATGGATCCGGAAATAGACAGGATTCCCAAGAGTACTGCAGGAGTATCTCCCAGATCTAGATAATTGATGGATCTGAACAAAGAATTAGGATTAGTAGATGTATGGAGATGTCTTCATCCACAGGGCAGAGATTTTTCTTTCTACTCCAATCCACATAATGTCATACCAGAATTGATATGTTTTTTGCCCCTCAATTTTTTTAAATTCCATATCATCCTGTAAAATAGGTAGTATAGCAATTTCCGACCACGCTGCTGTATATATGGAAACTAAGGCGAGGAACAATGGGACATCCCCTCGGCATTGGCGTATGGACCCCTTCCTAATGAAAGATAGTAAATTTGTAAAGTACTTCTCTCAAGAATTTAAAACTTTTTTAGAAATTAATTTAGGTACAGCGAGCAACCCATCAATGATGTGGGAGACCATCAAAGCTTACACGCGAGGTTTGATCATCTCCTACTCAGCGACCCAGAAGAAATTGAAGGGAGAACAACAGCGTCTGCTCGAAGCTCGCTTAAAAGCAGCTGAAACAGCATACACTGATAGACCTTCTATTATCAAATTGCAAAGGATTACGGCCCTTAGATCAGCTCTAAACACCACGCTTACCCAAACGGCTAAGAGGGAAATATTATTTACAAAACAAAGGTTATATGAATTTGGCGACAAACCGGGTAGATACTTAGCATTTCTTGCAAAGAAAGAAAAGGCACCTCAAATTATCACGTCTATCAAGGAAAGTAAGGGTATTTTGACTCATGATCATAAAAGGATTAATGCAATCTTTAGAAAATGTTATTCTGATTTATATAAATCGCAGGATTGTGAAGACAGGACTAGGAGGATGCAATCATTTTTTAAAAATTTGATCTTTCCGGACCTAACTCCGGAACAGGTATCGGTCTTAAATGCTCCCCTAACAGTCCAAGAAATACTTGAAGCAATCAGGCAACTTCAGAGCGGTAAGACACCTGGTCCAGAAGGCTTTCAAGCTGAATTCTATAAAGAATTTACAGGAATATTGGCTGGTCCACTTATGGACATGTATAACTATGCATATATTCTGGATCAGTGGTGCTGGAAGAGCACAGCAATTCAGGCAGCATCCGAGGACAGGCAAAATCGACGTTTCGGGCAAAAGCCCTTCATCAGGAATAAAGGCAGAGAGCCTGAAGCGTGGAGAGATAAGCTAGAGGAGGGTGGGGGTGGGGAGAGAGTAGCATAGAGTACAATAGGTCAGTGGGGAAGGAGATGAAGGTGATAGGTCAGGGAGGAGAGGGTGGAGTGGATAGGTGGAAAAGGAGCTGGGCAGGTCGGACAAGTCCGGACAGGTCAGGGGATCGAGTTGCTGGAGGTTAGAAGCTGGGATGAGGTGGGGGAAGGGGAAATGAGGAAACTGTTGAAATCCACATTGATGCCCTGAGGTTGAAGTGTTCCGAGGCGGAAGATGAGGCGTTCTTCCTCCAGGCGTCTGGTGGTGAGGGAGCGGCGGTGGAGGAGGCCCAGCACCTCCATATCCTCGGCAGAGTGGGAGGGGGAGTTGAAATGTTGAGCCACTGGGCGATTTGGTTGATTGATGCGGGTGTCTCGGAGATGTTCCCTAAAGCGCTCTGCTAGGAGGCGCCCAGTCTCCCCAATGTAGAGGAGACCGCATCGGGAGCAACGGATACAATAGATGATATTAGTGGATGTGCAGGTAAAACTTTGATGGATGTGGAAAGCTCCTTTGGGGCCTTGGATAGAGGTGAAGGAGGAGGTGTGGGCGCAGGTTTTACAGTTCCTGCGGTGGCAGGGGAAAGTGCCAGGATGGGAGGGTGGGTCGTAGGGGGGCGTGGACCTGACCAGGTAGTCACGGAGGGAACAGTCTTTGCGGAAGGCGGAGAGGGGTGGGGAGGGAAATACCTAACTATGCATATAGTCAGGGCTGTCTCCCGCCTTCGCTGAAAGAGGCAAATATCTCTCTTATCCTTAAAAAAGGAAAGGATCCAGAAGATTGTGTGTCATACAGACCAATATCCTTGCTAAATGTAGATTTTAAAATCCTTTCTAAAATGTTAGCATTGAGACTAGAAAGGGTATTGCCACATATCTTAAAGGAGGATCAGACGGGGTTTATTAAGGGCCGTAGATCATCCAATAATATTAGAAGGGTTTTGAATATGATTCAAGCCTGTCATCAGGGAAAGATACCAGGTGTAGTAGTCTCATTAGACGCAGAAAAGGCATTTGATAGGGTTGAATGGTCATATTTGTTTTATACATTGGAAAGGTTTGGCGTTGGGCAGGTGTTTACCAAATGGGTCTCAACATTGTATAGTGATCCCAAAGCAGTTGTGGTTACCAATGGATTAGGTTCAGATAGCGTCAGTGTGGGTAGGGGCTGCCGTCAGGGATGTCCTCTCTCGCCATTGTTATTTACGCTAATAATTGAACCACTAGCAGAAGCTATACGAGCTGATCCTAATATAACGGCCCCGAGGATTGGTACAGGTAAACATAAAATTACCCTTTGTGCAGATGATGTTCTTCTGTTCCTCAGTAATCCTCTGATGTCCGTACCTCGCCTAATCCAAGTTATTAATACATTTAGCACATTCTCAGGCTATAAAATTAATTTCTCAAAATCGGAGGCTATGCCAATGGGTGGCCTTGCTATGACACCCCACTTAGTGAACGGATCCCCCTTTCCCTTTCGGTGGTCCCTGGAGAGTTTCCTATATTTAGGCATTTTTATTACCCCAGTATTTGGTCATTTATACAAGGCTAACTTTGTGCATTTACTGGAAAGGATAAGGCAGGACCTCCAGCGATGGCGAGACCTTCCAATTTCTTGGCTGGGTAGATTAGCACTAATTAAAATGAATGTCCTGCCCCGTCTCCTATATCCTATGAGAATGCTTCCGGTGATGCTGCCGAGGACGGCTCTACGTAAATTATATGGCTGGCTTGGTTCCTTTATCTGGAGTCATAGACGGCCCCTCATTAAGCTGAAGAAGCTACAGCTTCCACAGACAAGGGGAGGATTAGACTTCCCAGATTTTAGGAAATATCAGTTAAGTTCCCTATTAGGTTACATAGCTGATTGGGTCTTGTCTGATCCGCAATCAATCTGGCTGGACATCGAGGCTTCTCAAGTAAAATGCCCACTTATTAATCTTTTATTTTCAGACAAGAGGAAAATCATTACGGATCACTGTAAAAACCCTATAATACTAAACACAATTAAAGCTTGGAATATAATGCGGCAAAATGAGGGCAACTCACATAAAACATCCCCATATACACCGATAGTGGGAACATGGGGATTCCAATCGGGGTTTACAGATGCCACTTTTAAACTCTGGAGATCCGGGGGTATCTCATGTCTAGGGGACCTATTTAAAGATGGGGTCCTGATGTCTTTTGAACAGCTGCGTCAGAAATTCGGATTACCTAATGGAGACCTCTTTCGATACTTCCAAATTCGAGGTTATATACAGAAGAAGACTACGTTATTAGATAGTCTTTATAAATCAGATAGAGAATGTAGAGTGCTACGACCAATGGGGGTATCTTCCGTCAGTAATATTTATCATTTACTATATGATGAAGTATCGGGAGATATGGACGATCTGCTTAAAACATGGGATCAGGATTTTGGACTAGAAATCTCGATAGAAATGTGGAATGACATTTGGGAAAACGCCAGAAGAATCACCATCTGTAACAGAACTCAGGCTATCCAGCTGAAGATACTTCATAGGGCCCATATAGCACCGGATCGATTGGCAAAATTTAAAGCAGGAGCATCTCCAATGTGTCCCAAATGTAAAATAGAGGTGGGCACTCTTGTACATTGCCTATGGACCTGTCATAAGATCCATAGATACTGGACTAAAGTAGCAAGTACCCTGACAGAAATTCTAGGAACGGAAATTAAAGTGGACCCTGTATCTCTCCTTTTGGGCTTTTCGAACTTTCTCTCCCTGGATATGCACGGGAAGAGACTATTTCCTATTCTCTCTTTCTGTGCAAGGAAAAATATTTTGGTAAACTGGGTGGCTGAGGGCCCCCCTGGACTTTCAAATTGGCACAGATTAATTATGGAATGTATCCCCCTTGACTTCCTTACAAATATGGTGCACCGAAAGACCGAATTATTTCATAAAATATGGCAGCCCTTCTTGAATTATATGAATACAGATATTTCGACTATCCTAACAAGGGCTTTTATTTAATTGAGATTACAAACCTGGCTGGTCTGGAGCCACTTGGGAGAGGAATCCTGCACGAATACGGATTTTGTTACATCTGATGTTAACACATTCCGAGCATGTATCTCACTACCCAATTTCTATGTTATCCGTTGTTTTGTTTTTCTTTCTCTTATTTGAATAATGTAAGAGACTTAAATATACACCCTGGTTAGTTGCAGGTTAGATTAGTAGTTAGTTGAGTTTTGTTTTTTTTCTTTTGCGGTATTTTTCTTTTGTTAAATTTTGGTTATTATTTATTTAAGATTTAATTGTATATCAATGTTTGTACTTGAGAGTTTTGTTTATTTTTGTAAACTTGTAAAAATGTTAAATTTCTAATAAAAATATCTATAATAAAAAAAATTTGATGGATAGGGAACCGACACAGGAGAGATGGGTGAACTGGCGTAACTTGGTATATGTCTGAATCTGGCTGAAGAATGGAATATTGGCCTGAAAAGCATTGAAAGAATCTAATCTGTTGATATTAAGAATATTAATGAGGGTTTTATTGACAGTTTTGGTGAGGTATGGGTGATGAGGAGGGAGCATTTGGGTTTGGAAGCTCTTCTTGAAAGACAGAGTAAGAGAAAGAAAACGAAAAATAAGACATTTGAGAAAGAAAGAAATATAGCTTTTTTTATATAAAAAGGGACAATGGCTTTGAAATTTCTTCTGTTGCTAATATTAACGAAGAAGTTGTGTCTCAAATAATTGTCTGGCAGATTTTTTTTAAGATGGACGCTTGCTGTGTAAATGTGAAAATTTCCAGCTGAAATCCACGTCTTGTACGAGAGATATCATTTTGAAGATCTGAATCATTGGCAAGTTGCCAATACTGAATTTCATCTGAGAATGTGATTATAAAAGGTCAATTTCAGAAGATCCCTACTCCTTTCTTAAATCAACATATCCATTCTAAAAGATGAGAGACTTAACAAACAATCCAGGTCTTTTTCAATACATAATTTCAATTACATCACACTGTAAACTTTTTTTATAAATTCTGTGTCTTACGATCTTATACAGTATTCCACAACGACCTGATGAAGGAGCAGCGTTCTAAAAGCTAGTGCTTCCAAATAAACCTGTTGGACTATAATCTGGTGTTGTGTGATTTTTAACTTTGTACACCCCAGTCCAACACCAGCATCTCCAAATCATTTCTTACACCAAATCTCAGCCGTACCTATACCACAAATGGACAAACAAAGCCCCGGTGTTAATGCAGATTCATAATGACTAAACATAACAATTCATTTTGGGTGGAAAAGCAGGATTCAAATTTGCAATTCTTTTCTTCAAATGCTGGTCTAAGTTCACGAGGTGTTAAAAAAAAACTTAAAGTGGACCTTTCTAGTGTTAGGCGTTAGCGTTGATTGGTGTGGTCAGAATGTGTGTCAGACTGGTGTGGTCAGATAGTCCTGGTCTGTATGTGTGTCGCCACATCACACACAGCCAGTTATCCTTCAATTCATGGGTGACATGTATTCGCCGTGTAAAGTTTCTGCCATGGTCTTCATGTGACTTGATGCCTCGATTCTTCACCCCCAGATCTTTAGGCATTTGCGGCATAATGTTTCGAGGCCGTTAGACTTGAAGGAGTGCTTCACAATGAGTTTGAAATCTATGTTATCCTCTCTTGGAAGTCTGCTCATTTGAGAGTTGACAACACAGGATCTGGTGGAGAAGCATTTTTGGCCAATCAGGCAGTGAGTTAATTTCATCATCGTTGACATTAGGAACACAGAACATAGGAACAGGAGTAGGTTACTTCAGCTCATCATGCTTATTGTGTCATTCAATACAACCGTGTTTGATCGAGCACTTCATTGCCTTTCACCTACCCCATCCCTTTCATCTTTTATGCCACTGGAAGTCAGAAATCTATCAACTTTAAATATATTGAAGGACTGAACTTCCAGGGCCCTCTGTCAAAGGGAATGCCAAATTTTTACAAACATCTGAGTATTAAGCCATGCTCCTCATCTCAGTCCCAAGTGGAATTCCACTGATTTGGAAGTTGTACCTCATGATTTGAGACTGCCCAGCCTGGGAACTATTCTACTTGCATCTCCCTTGCCTGTCCCTTTAAATATTTTGTCAGTTGCAATGAGATTACTTCACAGTCTTCAAAACTCTGGAGAATACAGGCCTAACTTTGTAGAGCTGGTGTCAAGAAGGACACTTGCATTGGTTCAACAGTGCTTCCACTGAATGTGATATAGGCACTGGAGCATTGCTGATGGCATTCCCTTGTACTGCTGATTCCAGTCTCACTGCAGTGCCTGAGTGTGGTGTTGACAACTTCTGAACATTAGGATTTGTGTTGACCTGCAGAGACCTTTGTTGACAAACACTTGCTCTGTGGGGCACAGAAGAATGAACTCGTTCAAGTCTAGCAGCCTTGACATGAACAACTGGCAGAAGCTGACTACAAATTGTTCAAAATTCAGCTTGTCCACTGAGCTGCATCATACCTTGAGTCCAAATCCGTATAAAAAGAGGCAGATTGATGGGAATTGAGGACAGGAAAGGAAGCAAACCTTGCTCTCTGGTTCCCACTGTTGGATGTCTTTGTCACTTATGGTTTTTTGAGAGAAGTGACTGCAAATTATGGGAAGTGCTCACTACACGTCAGAGCTCCTTCACCAGCATATCTGGAAGATGGTATATTGGACTGACCAGGTCTGGGTCGAAACATGTATTTTGTTTTGGTAGCATTCAATGACAGACCAAATCTCTTACATACAAAATTGAAGAGCTTGAGAATGATGTACAAATCTGCTGGAGATTGGGCAACCACAGTTCAGTTCTTTGCAAACTGTCGATCTTGTATATCTATGGTGGTCAGTTTAGTTTTGTCACCAGAGGTGATCGAGGTTAAAGAGTCTTCATCTGGGCTGTATTTAATTCACACATCAGTGGGAAGTTGATCTTTGGTGAGATAGATAGAGAGCCACTGTCAGATAGATCACATCGCCTTGCTTGACACTAGCCAGGATTTTGAAAACATATGTTTAGATTTCCACACTGTAACTTGCAGTCATAGTATCATAAAGCAAATTCAGGAATGTGATGAAGAAAGTGCAGCAATTAGTATTCAACAGTCCTTCTTGTCGGTTGAACTTGTTTCCAGTCTCTGTTAGGATGTTAAACTCTTAGTGACAAGGAGGCAGCAGGAGAAATAATTATGACCAGGTGGATGACAGACACTTGATCCATTATAAGGGTGGCCACCATCAGAATTGATTTGTTTCATTTGATCAACAAGAGTTGTTTTAGTTGATATGAATCTTTCGCATTGCCATCTGGAGAAAGATACTGAAAGGAAGGAAAATTCAAGGTGGCAATGTGTATGAAATGAACAGAAATGGGGAATTTGAAGGACAGTGAGGTGCTGCTGATCTGGAGTTTTAATTTACTCAGCTCCTGCTTCATGCATTTTGTGATTTCAGTCACATGTATTCAATGAAGAAATAGAAGGTAATGTTACAATACAATGTTACAGCAGCGACATTTCTCTTTGGAAAATAAAATATGAATGACATCGGCTCAAGATTCAATCCACTTTGGTGATGCCCTGAGTGTACCACGCAGCAACATGTTCAACATGAGGATTTTATTGAAGTCGAATCACAGAATCATAGTTCCACAAATGGACTGTGTACATGCAGGCCATTTGGTCCATCAAGTCGCACTGACCCTCCGAAGAGTATCCCAACTCGACCTACCCCTCCTCCCTCCCCTAACTCTGCATTTCCCATGGCTAATCCATCTAGACTGCACATCCCCGGACACTGTGGGCAATTTACCATGGTCAATCCACCCAACCTGCATATCTTTGGATTGCTGAGGGAAACCCATGGGGACAATGTGCAAACTCCACACAGACACTCGCCCAGGTGAGGACTCAAACCCTGGGTGCCGTGAAGGCAGCAGTGCTAACCACTGAGCCACCTTGCTGCCCTCGTGAAGTGTAGTTGAAGATGTCTGTGCATCTCGTGGCGGAATTCACATGACCAGAGCCAACTAGGCCAGATCCTTGTACGTGATTGCATTTCAATTGAACAGGTCATGATACATAGTTCAGATAGTCTGCCTCCAGAATGCCACCAGTTGTTTACAGCATTTGGTGGCATTGATTAAATTCAGAAGCCATTTGAAGCCCAGGGATATTGTAGGGAGAACCAAGTGTAGTTGCTTACTGGACAGTGTTCCTGTCAGGTAGAGGAAAAGGACTATGCATGAAATTATTTGTTAGAGATATCAGAGTCAGGAGTAAAGGGATACATAGTCAAGTTGCCTACTTTTCCTTCATCATGATCAAACTTTGGAATGTGCTATTTCTTACGTGCTGTTTCAAGCTTTTGTATGACTGTAGCAAGAATATGGTAGCATTCCACATTCCTGAAACTAATTTGCAATGATATTCTTACTCATTGTAGCTCCAATAGTGATTTCTTTGCTGTCCTAATTTGCAGTTGCTTCAAAATTATTCATGCCAAATGCACAGGTCAAGGATCATTGGCCATAAAGTATGACTATTTGTAGTCAAAAGAAAGTACAGCATCTTGATTTAGCCCATAGAAGAAGGAAGATTGCATTTACTTGCTATGCCCGAAACATGCCAGAGGTTTCGAGGCTGTTGCAAACTCAACTTGTTCCATCCTATAAACTGCAGAGCATGTGATGTTTTCAGTCACCTGTCAACTTGCAGGTCAGTGCAAATGGATGGAATGACAATCTCTGAGAAGGTGCAGGGTTCTGTTTGAAAGAATCTAAACAGTCTTGATTCAGGAATGAACTGACACTAAGTTTGAATTCTCATGCCAAGATAACAGGTTGCTTTTTTTTTTAGATTAGATTAGATTACTTAGATTAGATTAGATTAGATTACTTACAGTGTGGAAACAGGCCCTTCGGCCCAACAAGTCCACACCGACCCGCCGAAGCGCACCCACCCAGACCCATTCCCCTACATTTACCCCTGCACCTAACACTAAGGGCAATTTAGCATGGCCAATTCACCTAACCTGCACATTTTTGGACTGTGGGAGGAAACCGGAGCACCTGGAGGAAACCCACGCAGACACGGGGAGAATGTGCAAACTCCACACAGTCAGTCACCTGAGGCGGGAATTGAACCCAGCTCTCTGGCGCTGTGAGGCAGCAGTGCTAACCACTGTGCCACCGTGCCGCTTTGTATGGGAAATGAAAAGAATGTAATTGTGTAGGGGTACAATTCCTTTAAAATTGTTGATTATTTTTTCAGAGTTTCCTCTGGATCGAACCACCTTATATCTGTTCAGGGAATTATCGACATATTAATGATGACCTTAGGTGACTGGAACACGAAGTGTTCTTTTCAGTATCACTCCTGGCCATCATAACACAATGACAGTACAGAACAATCTTCTTTCAAAATACGATTCCTGCCCTGAATGTTCTCCTCATTTTATTTCAAGCTGTGGGATGGAGGGGATTTCAGCCTCTACTCAAAGTGTCCACGTCTTTCGGTTGTACCATCCCCAAATTCAGACCTTATGTGAATGCAGCTGGCAAGCAGTCAGCACCAAATGGACAGCTCACTGATTCTGATGGAGCAGGAAGTTGGTCTACCCTTCCACTGAGCAGGCTGGGAAGTGAAGCCAATGGTAGGTTCAGAGGGAACGAGCACAAGAAGCAGACTGCAGGACATTTCATTATTCAGGAGTGTCGGAGAAATTAGCCCAATAAAGCAGAGATCACAAAACACAGATCAAAGTGAAATGAACAGTTTACTAACACAGCGATATCGTGGAAGAGAAGTTGACAAGCTGAAACAGCACAAACAGTCTGTCCAGGTAGCTGAAACTCTCTTCCCCAAGCTGGGAATCAAGCCAGGTTTTATAGGAATATTGTACAATGATGCTAATTAAAATAGGGAAAATACAATGTATTTGATAATTAAGTAATCCAGTTACAATGGTGATAATCGCAAAGCAGTTAACAGAAGAATGTCCTGAATCTAGACACAATATAGCATCCTGGCAGTATCAATCAGGAGATTCCAGCTCTTTTCAAGGGGAGGTGAGAATGTCCCTTTTAAAGCAGTAAGATGTTTCCATTGTTTCTGTCCTGTGAGCGAGGTATTCTGCTGCCACTCCGTCTGACCTGCCCTTTGTGTGGCTCTGGTATCACTGGGATACCAGACTGCCCTTAGGGCTTTGGGACAGCTGGGGTCCAGGAAGCTTGTTGTCAGTTTGACTTGGGAAGTGTATTCCCTGGTCTGCGAGTGACTATGGTCATGTCTGGTTTCTCTTGTCAGCCTGTTTGGTCAGTGCTGAGGCATTCTGGGTATTCCTTGTATGGTTTGGACAGGCTTGGTTTTCTGTGTTCTGTGTGGTAGGGTAGGCAGGATGGCAGATCTTTTCCCACAAGGAGTGACCAAACCAAAAGAAGAAGGGTCACTTTGTTGAATCCATTGATCGTTCTCTTGAGGGTTAGCATCTTGGTGGACATGGTTATTCACTTGCTTCCACTCAGGTTTGTGGGCTTCCAGCTGTTAGCTGAAAGCCTTGCGTTCTGCTTTCAGATGTTGGCTCAAACCTTTGTGTTACAGCCTATGGATTTAGTGGCAGCTTCTTGATTTAAAAAAAGAAAGGAAACAACACACAATGGAGGGAAACGATTTGCCTTATGTAGAAAAACTGAAATTGCTGTAAAAGCTCAGCAGAACTTCCTCAGAACTGGTGCAGTTCGGAACACTTGACCCGCAAGGTGAACTCTGATTTCTCTCCATAGATGCTGCCAAACCTGCTCAGCTGAGCAGGTCTGGCAGCATCTATGGAGAGAAATCAGAGTTCACCTTGCGGGTCGAGTGTTCCGAACTGCACCAGTTCTGAGGAAGTTCTGCTGAGCTTTTACAGCAATTTCTGTTTTACAACATCCATCGTTTTTTCGGTTTTTATTTTTGAAATGCCTTATGATTCTTTGGAGGTAGCATTCTCAATCTCAGCCTGGGTTTGCTGCAGAGAATAGATGAGGTACTTTGCAACAGGAATTGCAACTCATTCTGGTCTGTACACTTGCACCTCCCAACAGTCTGTTTTAAAGTTGCACTGATCGAGGACCCATAGCAGGTAATTCACACAAGCTGCTCGTCAGGAGAAGGGGTGTAATTTACTGCGGACGGGGATTAGGAAAATAGTGAAGGTGATAAGGCTATGATAGAGTAATAAATGAGTTCAGACTATCAGATTGTAGTGGGTGCCCTTTGTTTCTCCTTTCTGTCCTCGAAGAAATCAGCTCTGTTCCAGTTTGTAACCATCGCATTGGAACAATGGAGTCTGGGGACTGATGAGCTGTGACATTGCAGGGTCAAATACTAACTCAGCTGCCTGGAACAACAGACAGCATTTCAGACCAGTTGTCTTTCTTTAGCATCCCGACGGATGTGAACTGCTTCAGGCGGAAACAGCAGCTTGTCAGTGGGCTGGGGGAATGAAGCCAAGAGCCAACCCACCAGCACTGAGAGAAGGTTGCCAGCGGGAACGTGTGTCAAGTTCAAGAGTCTCAAGGAGGTAGTTTAAAGGATCTTGCTGGCTTGCAACTGTTTTACCTTCAAGGATTGATGGAGTAGGAGCCTGCTCAGAAGTGGTCATCAAGTCAACCCACTATTACTGCTCAGTCACCTTTTTGCTATCAGTCAGGGAAGCTGAAAATTCTTCCTTGTGTACCAGTGGAATTATGCTCTCCACAGCTACACCACACCCTTCCTCCCATCTTTTCTTCCAAAAGAGTGGGTCATGTGGACACCGCACTGAGGTGTGTTTAGCTGGCTGTCATTTGTTTTGTTAGAAGTGCACACAGGTAGAGCAAACACATACTTGTCATCTATATCATTCCTGTCAAACAGACAATCTTGGTAAACAGTGCAACAGAGAAAAGTACACAATCATCCTTTCACTGATAAATTTCAGTATTATCCCAATCAGTTGGGTCCAGTACAGACATTCAAAGCTCTGACAGTAATTGCACCAACTGTTTTTCAGAGGTATTCTGTAAAATATCACTTTTAATTAGTCAGTGAAATAATATTTTTTGTTTCCGCTAATTTCAGCCCACAACGAAAGGATTGTGTCTATACTGCTTGACTTCCCTATTTCTTTGTGAGTTCTCACTTAATGCCTTATCTGAATGAGTAACTGGCTTCATGAGGAAACCTTGGGAGAAAATCAATCTTGGATGCAGCAGAGTGAACATTTCCTAAAATCCTCCATTGCTCACGAGACCAGTCAAGTCTCCCTTTATGTGGATGGGTTGTATGTGTTGCCATCAACATAAACCTGGCATGAAGTCTGCCCATTTCCCAGCACAGCAACATTCATCATGACTTCAGAAATAATCCATTCATTATAAAATACTTAGAAGTCACCTGTTTATAAGGTGCTCTATCAATGTAAGTTCCGTTTGGTATGACATGAAGGACACGGGATCAAATCTGACAATCCTCAGCTGAGGATTGAGTTTGTTTGAGTTACTGGGATGAACATTAGAACAGATGTCAACGCTTCCCAACGCAGAGAGGAAAAGTTCACTCCCAAGGCTGGTTTAACTCATCTCACCTCTGGACAGTCACTGGGAACACAAAAACGGCGAGACACTCTATTACAGAGACAAAAGGATGAGAAGCTTTTAATGGAAATGCTTCAAAAATGTTTTGCTGTTTGTAGTTTTGCAGGAATGGGGCTGCACTCTTGTATGTACTGCTACCCCCTAACCAAGCAACCATTATTTCTGTGCATGAATGTTAGGCTATTTATCTGTTCGAAGGAGATAAAGCAGGTCCCGGTACCACCTTACCCATATTTTTACAAAAAAGACACACACTTTGCAGCTGTAATCCATAGCCGGAATTCAGGAAACCTGCCTTGTTTGTATTCTCTTCCGTCCACCAGGGTGCTAAAGCCAATTATGGAGACTCCTACCACTCTCCTGTACCACAGCTGACATCAGTACAATGTGCAAAATATAAATAGAATATAAAAGCTCTCACCAGATGGGCAAGTTAATGACATTGGCAGTGAAAACAATATTGCCAGTTCGCTCATGCCGTCCTACGATGATGAATCAAAACACACTTTTAAGTGAAAATGGAAACTCGCTGGGCCATCATGCACTTATCAACTACCAACTGCAGAGCACTGTACTGAAAGGAGCTTTCCACAACACATTTTTCATCATTTTGAAACAGGCTATGGCGACCAAAGAAAGGGACATGCTGTCATTTAAAATATGAAGAGAGGTTGTTGGTGGAGGCGGGAGGGTGGGGGGGAGGAATCAGAAATCTGAGTTTCTCTTTAAACCATCACAAGTGATCTGCTCTCACAATCCCACAGGGCCTTTTAATGTCTAACGAATAACATCTGTCAGGGAAACTGTCGAAGTAGGAAGCTCAGTCAGCTGCTGCATACTGTACTGCACACAACAAAGCCAATGTGACCACTGTCTGGTAACTACGACAACCGGGGCAGAAAATGGGCAGCATTCATTCAGAAGAGCCAGTCAGCTTGGTTTCCCTTCCAGCCACAGCCTTTATAAGGACGGTTAGGCTGTAATTATGTCATGACTCACCTCAGAGCAGTGCGCCTGTTTTTCTGAAGGATGTATTACAGCGAGCAGATGGCAGCTTCTAGGCTCTGAAGGCATGGGGGTCACAAGATAATCCTGAAGGTGTCTATGTTTAAAGAAAGGTCAATAGTTTAACATCCATGCTCCATTTGATAAAATAATCTGCTGTTAAGGCATGGTTTGCAGCCACACAGAAAATAAAATAGCAATAATAAGGCAGAGCTTCTTGTTTCTCATAAAAATAGACCATTATGATACTTAATGCCAAATTAAATAATTTGATAAAATGCCGCAGTATGAATTAACACAGCATACATTGTATGTCCTGAGTGTGATAAAGCATCATCACACACACACCACGTGCCAGTGCAGTACACCTTTCTGATATATTATGCAGAGGAATGTCACATCAATAAACATTGAGTAAATTAAAGTGAATGTTATATTCTAAAAGTGCAAAGTGTATTTTGTGCTAGAGACAGTAATGTAGATTGCAGCCACAGTGAATGGGCTTTGTAATCTACAGGGTGGCATTGCCCTGAAACAGTAGTACACTTTAAGGGCATTTAAATGGTCATTGGATAGGCATATGGACGAGAATGGAATCGTGTCGGTTGGATGGGCTTCAGATCAGATCGACAGGTTGGCACAACGTCAAGGGCTGAAGGGCCTGTACTGCACTGAAATGTTCTATGTTCTATGTTCTATGTTCTATTAATGGCTATGATGCTGGACTAAGAACTTTGAAGCTGCCATTCTAAATTGATTTTGAATGATGAACTCAATAAACCAGGTAAATTGTGGGCTGGCACCAGAAAAGTAACTGCGAAAGCTGCTGGATGGTGACAATAATCCAACAGGTTATACACGCACCTCAGAAAAAGGAAACTTGCTATCCAACCTGGTCTGTTTACTTCTGATTTCACTCTATCTTTGACTGATCGTGCCACTGGGAAAGGAAGAATGGATTATATGTGCTGTCTTCCCAGCATTGTCCACAACAACAGAGTGCATTTATATTACATCTTTGATGGACTTGGACTTGCCAGGCACATCCCAGGAGGTCATAGAGTCATACAGCATGGAAACAGGCCAGTCAGGCCAACTTGTCCATGCTGACCTGGTTTCCTAATCTGAACTCATCCCATTTTCCTGCATTTGGCCCATGACCTTCGAAACCTTTCTTATCCAAAAGTACCTGTCCAAATGTTATAACTGTACCGGCCTCTATCACTTTCTCTGGCAGCTCGTTCCATGTACGAACCATCTTCTGTGTGAAAATGTTGCTCCTCGGGTCCCTTTTAAATCTTTCCCCCCATTTTATGTGTATGCCCTCCAGTTTTGGTGTCCCCTACCCTAGGGAAAATACCTTGATTATCTCTGCCCATCATGATTTTATAAATCTTTATAAGGTCACCTCAGCCTCTTACCCTTCATTGGAAAAAACCTGTCCAGCCTCTCCTTATAACTCAAACCTTCCATTTTGGTAACATCCTTGTCAATCTTTTTTTGCACTCTTTCCAACAGTTTACTAACATCTTTTCAGTAGCAGGGTGACCAGAATTGTATGCAGTACTCCAAATGTGGCCTTGCCAATGTCTTGAACGGCCTTAAGATGATGCTCCAACACCTGTACTCAATGCTCTGGCAAGCAATAAAGGCAAATGTGCCAACTATTTTCTTCACCACCCTGTCTACCTGTGATGCCACTTTCAAGGAACTATGTACCTGCACCCCTCAGTCTCTCTGTTTGACAACACACCTAGGGCCTTACTATTAACTGTGTAGGCCTTGCCCTGGTTTGTCTGAATTAAACTCTGTTTGCCATTCCTTGGCCCACTGGTTTCATTGATCAAGATCTCGTGTTACTCGTAGATAACCTTCACCGGTCACCATTAAAATTTCACATGCAAAATGTTATGTAAAGATTGCCAAAAGCTTGGAAATTGAGACTGGCACGAAGAAACATTTTGAAGGGATAAGAGAGGGAGAGACAAGATACTTTGGAAGGAAATTCCAGAGTTTTGGGCCAAGGCATTTAAAAGTATAGTGGCCAGTGGTGGAACAATTGAAATTGAGGAGTTAACACTGGCCAAGTGCAAAGTCAGTCCAAAACAAAACAAATGAACTGTGTTGTTATTTTCAATTTGTCCTTTTGTCAAACAACTCATGAATAGACAAGGTTCTCCTTGAAGATTTGATGCTGACCGTGCACTTGTTGCAACCTATAAGTGACAGAAGCTGCTAATCCTTATCATCCAGTCTGGTCTCTGTTCAATGTATCACTTAACTGACGGGAAGTAAAAATATCACACACCTTAGGGGTGCTAAAAGATACAGACCTCAGATCTAATTTACCAACTATTTTTGGTTGCGTAGGATGCTCATGATGCTGCAGTCATCTGCATACAGTGGTCATGAATGTCTCTGGTGGTTTAGTTAATTTTGGCGACTGAGGTCAAAGAGTTTTCCATCTCGGCTGTATTTTATACGGACAACATATGGCAGTTGATCTTTGATGAGATGTTAGATAGCTTATAAGTACCATGAGGCTATCATTGAGCCTTGTTTGACAGCAGTCTGCTTTCAGATTTCCTATTCAAGACATGTGCATTCCTGACAACTGTATCAGGAATCAGTTGTAGAATTGAAAGGAAGTTTCTTGGCCTTTTACATCTTTGGAGAACAATCTAGAGAACCTCATAATTTACTGAATCAAATGCTTTAGGGAAGTTAATAAATGCAATGAAAAGTTGTTAGCGTTATTCTCAACATTTTTTCTTGCATTTGCCTGACAACAAAAGTTACTCATTTGCAAGCCATTCTCAATTGCTTCAATTCTGCATCCAAGAAACTCAACCTGTCTTTGCATATGACTGAAACAAAACTCATATAGTAACCCAGACTTGTCCAGTCGAATATTTCAATTCCCATATGTCTTGAAGGAAAGTCTCTCAGTACTGGGCGTACTTCACACAGCTCGGCAGCCTGTCTTTCTCAAAAGGAGATTAATGATAAGAAAGTCCAACATTAGATCAGCTGCACCAACTCAGTCTTCTACAGACTCTGGCTGTGAGAATTTGACAACAAAGACTTCAAGCAGAGCAGCAAAAGTTCAAATGTGCAGAGCAGTTATCATTATCACTGCACTGGAAAGAGACCTGGCCTGGGACACATCAGAGAAATTCCACCAGAAATGTCTCCATTGCAATTTCAAGATTCAATGGGAGGACCATTGGCCAAACCCAGAATCCTTTTTGAAGCGGTCAAGCATTGAGGTGAAACCAAGATTTGGATTGGACACTGCGCCCACTTGGCTGTAGCGATCTCCCATGCCCCAGCTCCTGATTTTTTCAACTCACAGTTGGGCAGAGTTCCAGGGGAGGACTGCAAGGAAATTCTACAAGACATTCTGAGGCTCTCTGTGAAGCACTGCAGCATTGTCATTCATGGCGAGGAGGAACTTGTGACCAATTACTCGAAACTGCGACAACCTGTCCACCAAGCTGTGCCACATTTTGAGGTCAAGTTTCTAATGATGTGGCAGTGTTGGCTGAAAAGGAAAGAGACAGGAGCAACTTCTGCACTTTGTCTCCATTACTTCTTGGGACATAATGCCCTTTGTGAAAGATTTGTGGATCAAGACAGGCATGATAAGTCATATGAAGACTCATGGCAGAAATCCACAACTAAGTAGATGTCATCCTTGATTCAAAGGATGGACAATGATGTCCCTGATTCATACCTCCCTCCATAACTCCATAATATCTTAATCTCAGTTATTTCCTTCATTCTTTTGATTTGCAGGATTTATTCACTTATGGGACATGGACATTGATGGCTGGGCAAGCAGTTATCCCCTGTCCCTAGTTGCCTTTGAGAAGGCAGTGGTGAGCTGCCTTCTCAAATGACTTCAGTCCATGTGCTCTCGGTAAATATTGTTCTGGATAGAATTCAGGATTTTGACCCAGCAATAGAAATATATTTCTTAGTCAGGATGGTGAGTGGCTTGCAGGTGGCGGCATTCCAATTATTTGCTGCCCTTCTGCGCCAGATGGAAATGGTCGTGGGTTTCCAAGGTGCTCTGTCAAGGTCTTTGGTGCATTTCTGCAGTGCAATTTGTAGATGGTACACACTGCTGTATCAGCGGTGGAAGAAGTGAATGTTTGTGGATGTGGTGCTTATGAAGCGGGCTGCTTTGTCCTGGATAATGTTGAGCTTCTGAGTGTTATTGGAGCTTCCACCCATCCAGAGCATGTGGGGAACATTCCATCACACTCCTAACTTGTGCCTTGTAGATGATGGACAGGCTTTGGGGAGTCAGGAGGTGAGTTACTTGCTGCAGCATTCCTTGCTCTTATGGTCACTGTATTTATATGGCGAGTCCAGTTGTGTTTCTGGTCAATGGTCATAGGATGTTGAGGGATTGAGTCATGATGACACCACTTACGATCAAGGGGCAATGGTTAGATTATCTTTTGTTGGATCAGTCATTGCGAGCATTTATGTTACATGTCACTTGTCAGCCCAAGGCTGAATATTGTGCAAATGATGTTGCATTTGAACATGTACTGCTTCAGTATCTGAGGAGTTGCAAATGGTGCTGAATGTTGTAGAGTCATAAACGAACATCCCCACTTCTGATGGAAGGAAAGTCTTTGATGAAGCAGCTGAAGATGGGCTTTGGACACAAGCCTGAAGATCTCCTGCAGAGATGTCCTGCAGCTGAGGTGACTGACCTCCAACGACCACAACTATTTTCTTATGTGCTGGGTATGACTCCAACCAGTGGAGAGTTTGCCCCTAATTCCCATTGATTACAGTTTTGTGAGTTCTCCTTGAAGCCACACTCAACCAAACGTGGCCTTGATGTCACTTTCACCTCACCTCTACAATTCAGCTTTTTTGTCCATGTTTGAACCTATCAGGAGGTCAGGAGCTGAGTGGTTCTGGCAGAACCAAAACTGGGCACCAGTGAGCACATTATTGTGAAATAGGTGCTGCTTGATAGCAGCGTTGATGACACCTTCCATCACTTTACTGATGGTCAAGAGTCACCCTCACAACCCAATTGTTAATTCTTCCATCCACTTCCGCAAAAAAAATTTTTGTACTCTTTATTCCCACAGTAGGCTTTCAACAAGGCAAGCCCAAGCGTGGAGGGGTAGAGTTTTAAGTAGAGTGTGGTGATGTCGAAGAATCATTCAGGGAGTCCGACTCCATGTTGCAGACGGGAACTTTCAATAGTGATAGTGGGGGCCCTGACTTTCTATTCATCACATAGCTGACCAGTAATCTCTCCCAATCTGAACGCCTGTCATTGAGATACATTGGAAGAACTTGCAGATTAATACTCATTTACAAACGGACCTGGCCTATCAGTCCTGGCATGGGACCCAAACCCAGAATTAATAACTGAGAGAAAACAACAGAACCCGTTGCAGCACAAGAAACTCCCCCTTTGAAGGAGTGTAGAGAAGCTCAAATTCTCGCAGATTTGAACTGAGACCATAAACAAAACTGTAGAATATTAAATATTCAACTGTAAGCCCAGAATAATACAATGCTGATAGAGCCGGATGAATCTAACATAGCAGAAACAAATTGAAAAACAGGTTTCAAGAACATATTTATTCAAAAGGCAATAAATGTTTGGAATAATCTATCGTGTAGGGTAGCAGATACAAGAACACAAGAGACATTTACAAAACATTTTGGATGTTAGGATGGGACGATACCAGAGAAATAAATTTTCACAACTCTTCCTTTGACAAGAGAAAGAGGTTGGAAGAGAGGTTTTGTTCCATTCCTTTGAGGCTGAGAATGAAGAGTTTGCATTATTCATCTCACATCTACGGTAGTATATTAACTTGCAACTAGCTCAAGGACAAGTGGGCTCATTACATGCTACAGCTGTCACAGTCGATGTAGTCCATGTGAACTGGCAGCATCTCAGTGCTGATGTCAGGAATGTTTATTTTTTTTTTTGGGTTTGTTTGTGCCCTTTTTTCCTCCCCTCTGCACATTTTGCTCTCTGAATAGATTATTCTCAGAATGCGCTCTGCTTCTGGTATTTTTCCAATCCAATTTTTCCTTGCACATCGTTGGAAAGAAATCAGGACTAAGTTCTGACAGTTCAACTCCACTGCTTGCTGGCTTTGTAAGCTACTCTCAGGACCTGAAGAACAGTGATTTCTGAAGGATATGTTGCTCAGTTCTTCCGACTTACCAAGATCTTTAGTTGAACAGCCAGAAGCATTTTTGTGATGTTAAATCCACAGTAAAATAAATTTACAGCTTTATTTTATCAGACCACTTAACTTGAGGTGTGAGAAGGGTGCAGTAGACCTACAGCATTGTGGGGAGGTGAGAAAACAGAATAATAACGTTGACAAGTTGTTCACATGTAATCCACATAAAGGCTGCGTAACAAATGTTTCTATCTGAAGACTGAAGTCATAACCAGTGAGGTCAGGTAAATGTATTCACAACAACATTCTGGCTAGATCCCCACAACAGATTTGTGGAGAAAAACTGGGGTCAGATTGACAAAAGCATTGAGAATAAATCCTGAGTTCTGTCAAGAAAAAAAAAAATCTCAGTTGTGTTCCTAATACTAATGGATGAGAGTCATAATCATAGAGTTGCACAGCATGGAAACAGACTCTTCGGTCCAACTCGTCCGTGCTGACCAGATATCCTAACCTAATCTAGTCCCATTTGCCAGTACTCGGTCCATAACCCTCCAAACCCTTCCTATTCATATACCCATCCAGATGCCTTTTAAATGCTGTAATTGTACCAGCCTCCAACACTTCCTCTGGCAAGTCATTCCAAACATGCACCACACTTTGTGTGAAAAAGTTGCTCCTTAGATCCCTTTTATATCTTTCCCCTCTCGCCCTAAACCTATGCCCTCTAGTTCTGGACTCGCCCACCCCAGGAAAAAGACCTTGGCTGTTTAACCTATCCATGCCCCTCATGATTTTATAAACTTTTATAAGGTCACCCCTCAGCCTCTGATGTTCCATGGATAACAGCCCTAGCCTATTCAGCCTCTCCCTGCAGCTCAAATCCTCTAACCCTGGCAACATCCTTGAAAATATTTTCTGAACCCTTTCAAGTTTCATAACACCTTTCCATCAGGGAGGAGACGAGAATTGCATGCATATTCCAAAAATGGTCTAACTAATGCCAGAGCATGACCTCCCAACTCCTATACTCAATGCTCTAATCAATAAAAGAAAGCCTTCTTCACTATCCTATCTACCTGCGATTCTACTTTCAAGGAACTATGAACGTGCACTCCAAGATCTCTTTGTTCAGCAACACTCCCTCAGGACAGGAGAAGCATGAATGCATATTGCAGAGTTGCTCTTTGAGACTGAGACTGCCAATAAATATTGATTTTTGTCCAGGCAACCTGCGACGTGCCCAATCATTCCAGTGGTGAAAGGGCCCTGGAAATTGAGACCAATGCCTCATTTGAATTGGATACCACAAAAACTTTTGTGAGACAGCACAAAGTTTCAAATCACTGAAATGTTGGCCAACTGGGAAGATGGGGACAGGTATTGATAGGTCCTGAGAGGGGAAGGCTTGACCAAGTAAAGTGAGGCCAGGCCGGCAGAGACTTTTGTGGGGGTTCAGAGGCTCACTTCTGTTCCTTCAGATTCCAGAGTGGTTGACTCTAGATAATGAGGATCATCAATAACTGCTGGAAAAGACAGTGATGCTGACATACTGTGAATGAACAGATGAAAACAACCATGGATTAAAAGCAAAATCTGGAAGAAATGCCCAGGTGCGATGACATATCATTTCACTGACAGCTATTCCTTTGATGACTCTGCTGAAGCTCAAATTCTTCACCAAAGTGGCACGTTGAGCAACGGTTTCTTATGTCTGGCAGATTCCCTCTTGCAGACGTTTGCGATAGGTAGACTCATCGAGTCTTCCAGCACAGAAACAGACCCTTTGGTCCAACTAGTCCACGCCAACCATGTTCCCAATCTAAACTAGTCCCATGTACCTGCGCTTGGCCCATATCCCTCCAAATGTTTCCTATTCATATACTTATCTAAATGTCTTTTAAACATTGTAACTGCACCAGCATCACCACTTCCTCTGGCAGCCACATACTAACCACTCGCTGTGTAAAAGGTTCTCCTCGCACCTTAAAAATATGCCCCCTAGTTTTGGATAGGGGAAAGGCCTTCGCTATTCACTTTATCAATGCCCCTCGTGATTGAATAAATCTCTACAAGGTCACCCCTCAACCTCCTACGCGCCAGTGAAAAAAGTCTCAGCCTATCTTTATAAGTCAAACACTCCATTCCTGACAACATGCTGGTCAATCTTTTCTGAACCCTCTCTAGATTAATAATATCCTTCCTCTAACAAGGTGATCAGAACTTTGCACAGTACTCCAGAAGAGGCTTCATCTGTGTCCCGTACAACCTCAAAATGGCACCTCAACTCCTACACGCAAATGCCTGAGTAATAAAGGCAAGTGTGCTAAGCACCTTCTTAACCATCCTGTCTAGCTCTGATGCAAATTTCAAAGAATTACGTACCTGAAGCCTTCGGTCTCTCTGCTCTACAACACTACCCAGGGTCCTACCATAAATCCTACCATTAATTGTATAAATCTGGCCATGTTTGTTTTATGAAAATGCAATACCATGCATTTATCCAAATTAAACTCCATCTGCCACTCATCAGCCCATTGACCTAATTGAGCAAGATCTCTTTATCATTGTAGATAACCTTCTTCACTGTCCATTATGCCTTCAATGTTACTGTCATCTGCAAACGTATTAATCATATCTCCTATATTTCATCCACATCAGTTATGCAAATGACAAACAAAAGTGGACCCAGTACTGGTCCCTCAGTTAATGATTAGTTTCAGTCAGACGCATTGTAAGTGCAGAAAGGTGACAGGTCTCTTGTAAAACTTGGATTCTTCTATTTTAAATAAACATCACTTCAAAGGAGGCAAAGTGGCAATATGGGATAGGATAAAAATAGACAGAGGATGTGAGTACAGCATGCTATTCCCCAAATAGACAGTTTACTCAGTCCAGATGGAATGCATCCGAGATTACTAAGACAAGTAAGGATGGAATTTGCAAAAGACCTGGTCACATCTTTTCCAAACCACGTTACAAATGGGAGTGGCAGAGTAATGGTGAATGCTGAATACTACACTCCCGTTAAAAGAGAGGAGGAGTGGGTAAAGCTGACAATCACAGATTTAAAATGTCAATGGGGGAGGAACAATCATCCAGGAGAAAGTGGCATTTTGAAAAAAATCAACCAATTACTAAAGTCAGCACAGATTTTGTAAAAGCCAGCGTGCTTGACTAACTTGGTTGAGCTCTTCCATTCACGTGGTGTATTTGAATTTTCAGAAGTTATTCAATAAAGTGTCCATTAGAGCCGTGTCACTCTGGTAAAGCACACAATGTAAAG
Source organism: Chiloscyllium plagiosum (assembly GCF_037043375.1). Taxonomy (NCBI): domain Eukaryota; kingdom Metazoa; phylum Chordata; class Chondrichthyes; order Orectolobiformes; family Hemiscylliidae; genus Chiloscyllium; species Chiloscyllium plagiosum. The sequence continues at coordinate 14,453,524 of NW_028270186.1, read as the reverse complement.
GAACAAGAAATTATTTGAGGGATGTTATTTTCATAGAGGGAGGTATTGCAATCAGAAAAGGTGATGGAATCAGATTGAATAGTCAGATTCAAAGTGGTTTGAGATAGTACCTGAACAGAAAGAATTTACAGTGCTTTTAGAAAAAAGTAGTGGAATGGAGGCAAATTGGGTGGCTCAACCACAGAGCTGGCACTATCATGAGAGGCAGAATGGCCTCTGCAATAGCTAGCTTTCTGATCAAATTACCTTACAATGTCATTGTTCCCTTTGCAGAGTAAACTATTTTGCTCATGGTAATTCTGGTTACATTGGCCAGTGACCCACACATTATTCAGCCAATAATATCATCCTGTGTAATGAGGTCCTTCAAAAAACTGCCTGTAAATCAATTTAGGAAGGAAGATTTATGTTGTGTTTCAGCTGATGAACTTTTCAATAGTTTGCTTGAAGATGATTGTGTCTGTGAAATGAAAATGTCCTCTATTATCTGGCAAATGCCGGTGTGTGTATCCTTCTTGCATTTTGATCAGTTATGAGAGGAGAGATCATCTGAGAGTGGTTCAAGTGGATTCTTCCCAGGATTATTCAAGATGTGATTTTTTTTTTTAGGAGGTTATACAGGTAAATCAAGAAAAATTTGAAATATGGTTATTTGAAGAATCCACATAATTTTGGATTCCATCCAACACTTTTCACCTGTTGAAGGAAGTCTCACATTTTCGATAGTAATGAAGAAAAATGTCAGAAAATTCAGGCATTACCGCATATTGAATAACTATTCAATCCTGACTTGCTGTGCTATTACTGCAGCTGCCACATCCAGCAGTACAGAAATTTTCACACACTGTTTCTCAACCTGATCACGAGCTGTGAGTCCCAGAAATTAAAAGTCAACAAAACTGGCAAATGAGACATTCTGGTCCAACTCATCTTATATGCTTCAAAATTTGAGGTCCAGCATGAACAGTTAGTTCAATTTCTAAGCGTCACTGATTTTTCTTGCCAGGCTTGTCCTCTGAGTAATGCAATATTTACTTTTGTCTCAACCACAGATCAAATTTATCTGTCTGTGACTCTGTTGGAAAAAATATGTGGGTTATCAAACCCCACTAATCCTGAGATGTCCCAAAAGTGTAAATAAAAGTCCAATTGAATCAGCAAGGTGGTTAAATTGCCTTCCATTTACTGTTATCTTGGAAAAATGTAATGACGCCGCCAGATCTCATCAAGATCAAGTGTACCTTAGAACTCTGTGGGAAGCTTGGGAAGTGATTGCTGGGCCTATTGCTCAGATATTTGTCTCATCGATTGTCACAGGTGAGGTGTCGGAAGACTGGAGGTTGGCAAACGTGGTGCCACTGTTTAAGAAGGGTGGTAAGGACAAGCCAGGGAACTATAGACCAGTGAGCCTGACCTCGGTGGTGGGCAAGATGTTGGAAGGAATCCTGAGGGACAGGATTTACACGTATTTGGAAAGGCAAGAACTGATCAGGGATAGCCAACACGGCTTTGTGTGTGACAAATCATGTCTCACAAACTTGATTGAGATTTTTGAAGAAGTAACAAAGAGGATTGATAAGGGCCTCTATATGGACTTCAGTAAGCCATTCGATAAGATTTCCCATGGGAGACTGGTGTGCAAGGTTAGATCTCATGGAATACAGGGAGAATTAGCCATTTGGATACAGAACTGGCTTGAAGGTAGAAGACAGAGGGTGGTGGGGGAGGGTTGTTTTTCAGACTAGAGGCCTGTCACCAGTGGAGTGCCACAAGGATCGGTGCTGGGTCCACTACTTTTTGTCATTTATATAAATGATTTGTATGTGAATATAGGAGGTATAGTTAATAAGTTTGCAGATGACACCAAAATTGGAGGTGCAGTGGACAGCAAAGATTACAATGGGATCTTGATCAGATAGACCAACGGGCTGAGAGGTGGAAGATGGAGCTTAATTTAGATAAATGCGAGGTGCTGCATTTTGGAAAAGCAAATCAGAGCAGGACTTGTACCCTTAATGGTAAGGTCCTGGGGAGTGTTGCTGAACAAAGAGACCGAGGAGTGCAGGTTCATAGTTCCTTGAAAGTAGAGTCGCAGATAGATAGAATAGTGAAGAAGGCGTTTGGTCAGTGTATTGAGTATAGGAGTTATAGGTCATGTTGTGGTTATACTGGATGTTGGTGAGGCCACCTTTGGAATATTCCTTGCAATTCTGGTCTAGGGTGTTGTGAAACCTAAAAGGATTCAGAAAAGATTTCTTTTTGTAAATATATTTATTACCAATTTTTTTTTAACTTTACAAACATATAAAATTATTGAAAAAAACAATCATAAATATCAGTATAATAAAAAGAAAAAAAACACAAATTACAATACAACTACAATCTACCATCTACTAACCTACTCTATAATACAAAGCAAACCCGAACACGATGCAAAACGACACCAAAACGAAGAAAGAAAAGCAAAAAAAAACCCCCAAAAAACACAAAATACAGAACTGCTATGCTCAGCGCAAGGCTCCCAAACAAAGGAACGGGAGCATTGTATACATACCCGTATTAACTCGGGAGACCCCCTCCAGGGCCCAGGGCTGGACAAATCTAATCATCCCGGTTAAACAAACACTCTAGTTAAGATAACTGATAAATATATATCCAAATAACTCAAAAAGGGCTGCCATGTCTTATAAAAATTGTCTGTTGTGTGGTGCATCATGTTTATGAAAAAGTCCAAGGGAATGTGCTCCATAACTAATTACTGCCATCCCAGCAAGCCTGGCGGGTTCTCAGACACCCAATTCATCAGAATATTCTTCCGTGCCCAGTATGCAAGAATATTAAATAGTTTCTTCTCATGCCCATCTAAAGATGGCAAATTCGGTAGACCTAAGAGGAGCAATATCGGGTCTACTTTGACTTCAGTCCTCAATACCCTCCCTACCTCTCCTGCCACAGCGCTCCAATAAACACTGGGCCTGTGGCATGTCCAGAAGCAATGGGTAAGAGTACCTACACTTATTTTACATTTGGGGTACACTGAAGATACCCCTTTTTCAACGGTGAGCGGGGGCAGCCTTGCCGACTACCCCTACCAATTGTAAAATTCCCAGACTTCACCCCGTTGGTGATGACCGCGGCCAGAGGGTGGTGATATAAAACCTCCTCCCACCTGGCAAAGACTCAACCCAATCCGAACTGTTCTAAGACATAAAAAAGATACGGCCATTCCACCCGGTCAAATGCTTTCTCTGCATCTAAGGAGATCACCAACCCCTGAATCGATCGTTGCTGACAAACTTGGACCATATTCAGCAACCTTCCAATATTATTAGAGGACCTAAGGCCCCTTATAAAGCCTGTCTGGTCCTCTTTAACAATATGGGGCAACACCCTTTCCAATCTCAGCGCCAGGATCTTGAAGTCTGAATTTAATCGAGAGATGGGCCTGTATGAAGCACAATCCTCAGGAACCTTCCCCTTCTTAAGAATTAAGGAAATATTAGCTTCTCTCACAGATGGTGGTAGGTGTTCATGAATATAGGAGTGATTGTACATCTCCAACATCAGCCCTGACAGAATCCCTATAAACTCCTTATAAAACTCACCGGGGAGACCATCAGGGCCAGGCGCTTTCCCACTCTGAAGTTGCTGAGCTGCCTCCTGTATTTACTGAACTGTCAAGGGGGCATTAAGGAGAGAGGCCTGTTTCAAGGTTACCCCTGGGACGGCCAGGTTCTTAAAAAAGGTCTCCATTTTAGCCCTCATGTCTTCGCAACCTTCAGACCGATACAATTCAGAGTAAAAGCTCCGAAAAGCCTCATTAATCTTTTTAGCATCGTATATAAGGACCCTGGCGCTGTCTCTGATTGCAGTAATGGATTAGGGGGCATGCTTTTTCGTGGTCAGGTATGCTAAATACTTCCCTGTCCTATCCCATATTTGAACTGCCTCTGTCTAGCAAAAGCAAGTTCTTTCTTTGCGTTTTGTGTCAGTATTGAATTCAAGGCAGCCCGAAAGGCCATGATCCGCTGTAGCTTAGTCACCGAAGGTCATGCAAAATGTGCTGCCTCCGCGGCTTTCAACTGCGTCTCAAGTAAACGCTGCTGTTCCTCCTTCTGTCGTTTCAAGCGAGCCAAATAGGAAATAGCTAATCCCCTAGCAAAGGTCTTAGCAATCTCCCATAGCCTAGACGGAAAACTAGCCGTGCCTGAGTTGATAGTCAAGAATTCCTGAAACTCCTTCAAAAAGTATTCCACAAATTTGGAATCCTTAAAGAGAAAAGGGTCCAAACGCCAGTGCCACATACCTAGCCGTTCACTCTTGGCCTTAACCTCCATGTATACTGCTGCGTGATCAGAGATAGCAAGATTCCCAATTTTACAACCCATAAGGGCTGAGGGAGCCAGATGTGGGTTTGAAAAAATGGTGAAGTCCCTGCCGGTAGGGTGAAGACATCTCCAAATATCCACCAGCCCCAACTCCTCGCATAAGTCAACCACCTGCTTGGCCTGTGAAGAGATAGTTGGGGGCTCACAAGACATCCTGTCCACTGTTGGATTCAAAAGATAATTAAAATCCCCCCTATAATAATGTGCAGTATTCCAAAAGCACTCAACTTAGAGAAAGCACTAATCAAAAATTTGAAGGGATGCACCGGAGGACAGTAGACGTTTAAAATGCCATATTCCTCCCCATGTATCAGGGCTTTAAGTATCACAAACCATCCCTGCTCATCTTTCACCTGCTCTAATAGTGTGAACAGAAGATTTTTCTGGATAAGTACTGCCGCTCCCCTACTTTTAGTAGTAAAGGATGAAAAGAATACCCGGTCATAACCCCCCTGTTGTAATTTCAGGTGTTCGCCATCATCAAGATGGGTTTCTTGCAACAAAGTGATATCAACCCTTTTCCTCTTAAGGCGAGAAAGCACTTTTAACAAGCGAATGACTTCCCTTAATGTTCCAGGTGCACCATTTAATAAGACACTTAGCGGTATCCCATTTCAGGCACCAGTAAACTCCTCGGAGGGAGAACCCTGCTTACAAAATGCCAAGCATAAGTAAATAAAGACTCATAGAATCGAAAAACTATATATACAAAAACTACTCTATCAGAACTATAAACAACTATGACTACTAAAAAACTACAAAGAAAACCAACTATAGAACCTTGAATGGAAGACTCTTCCCCCGCCCATAGTGGGCACTCACCCTAACCATCCCCTTCTTCACAGATCCTTCAAACCTGGACATAGGTCAGAAAAAAACCAAGGAGATGATCCTTAAATCAACAGAAAAAAAGACAAAGTCAGGATGAGCACTCCACCCATCCCTGGCTTCATGACTCCCCTACTTATGACTAAAAGAGAAGCAGAACAAACAAACAACAAAGGGAGAGAGATAACAAAGAACATCCACAAACTTTTCCATCAGTAAACCCAGTTATTAAAAAAAAAGAAACAACTTATTCCAAAGTCTTTTTTCCCCTTTCCAAAAAGGAAATTACTAGGGAGAAAGAAAGGAATTAAAAAAAGGGAAAAATAGAAAAGAGAACAAACATTAACCATATTCTTCGGGCCAATCCATCTATTTTAAAGTGTCCACAAAGTTTTTAGCCTTATCCGCCGAGTCAAATGTACAAACTGAGTCCTCGTGGCTGAAACGAAGTACTGCGGGGTATCTCATGGAGTACTGGATGCCCAAGTACCTCAGCCTCTTTTTAAATTCATCGAAGGACTTCCTCTTTCGGATTACAGCTGCTGAAAAATCCTGGAAAAACATGATTTTTGACCCCTTGTACAGCAGCACCTGCGGATCTTTCCCCAGGGATTTGGAAGCTTCTATGACTTTTCGCTTGTCCTTATATGAGTGGAAGTGCACTAGGACCAGACTGAGGTGTTGCACCAGCCCTGACCTGTGCACTGTAACCCGATATGCCTTTTCAATCTGTAGCCTGCTGGACTCGATGTGAAGACCCAAAAACTTCTCACCCTAACCATCCCCTTCTTCACAGATCCTTCAAATCTGGACATAGGTCAGAAAAAAACCAAGGAGATGATCCTTAAATCAACAGAAAAAAAGACAAAGTCAGGATGAACACTCACCTGCTCACCTTCCTCACCTTCAGGGAGCCCGACAATTTGGAGATTTATCCTCCGAACTCGATTTTCGAGGTCGTCGATATGGTTTCGCAAGGCCTGCACCTCTCGCTCCAGCACCTGAACCCGACTGGATGAGAACTCCATCGCAGCTTCCGAGGCCTTAGTTCGACCCTCCACCTCCTCCAGCCTCTCCCCGAGGCCCTGGGTCTCCTGCTCGTGCTTCTGCAGCATGGAACGCGATGGGTTGGACCTGGGCACGAATCTCCCCACGGACCTCCTCAATCGCAGCCTCAACTTTCAAGGTAAATCTCTCCATCGGCGCAGCCAATTCCTGTGAGTCTGTCAGGTCCCCGGGGGGGGGGTTCAGGAGAGGCTGCTGTTGCTGCAGTCTCTGGTGTTGTAGGTGCTGCAGGGGAGTGTCCTCCCTGCTGCTGCTTGCTTGCTCCTTTTCCCTTTGGCATCCTTCTCACTCCCAAATTTTAACAAATATGTGTTCTGTAAGGTTTTAAACTAATATTTCCACCACATAAGTTGGCCAGGGATGGCAAAAAACACCGGTATGCCTTGGCTGTTAGGCAGAGCTGTCCACAGCAGTTCTACAGAATCGCCGCCATCTTGCCGAGTCCTCAGAAAAGATTTACAAGGAATGTGCCAGGGTTGGAGGATTTGAGCTATTGGGAGAGGTTGAATAGACTGAGGCTGTTTTCCCTGGAGCATCGGAGGCTGAGGGGTGACCTTATCGAGGTTTATAAAATCATGAGGAGCATGGATAGGCTAAATAGACAAAGTCTTTTCCCTGGGGTGGGGGAGTCCAGAACTAGAGGGCATAGGTTCAGGTTGAGAGGGGAAAGACATAAAAGGGACCTAAGGGGTAACCTTTTCATGCAGAGGGTGGCAAGTGGAAAAGGATAGACCAGATCTAAAAGTTGAAGTTCTAAATTGGAGAAAGGCCAATTTTGACGGTATTAGGCAAGAACTTTCAAAAGCTGATTGGAGGCAGATGTTCGCAGGTAAAGGGATGGCTGGAAAATGGGAAGCCTTCAGAAATGAGATCACAAGAATCCAGAGAAAGTATATTCCTGTCAGGGTGAACGGGAAGGCTGGTAGGTACAGGGAATGCTGGATGACAATATTTTGTTGAATAAAGGGAACTATAGAGCTATGAGGGAGGAGCTGGCCAAAGTTCAATGGTGCAACACCTTAGCAGGGATAACAGTGGAGGAACAATGACGGATATTTCTGTGTATAATGCAGAAGATGCAGGATCAGTTCATTCCAAAAAGGAAGAAAGATCCTAAGAGGAGGCATGGGTGGCCGTGGCTGATGAGGGAAGTTAAGAAACATATAAAGTTAAAAGAGAAAAAGTTTAACATAGCAAAGATAAGTGGGAAAACGGAGGACTGGGAAGCTTTTAAAGAACAACAGAGGATTACTAAGAAGGAAATACGCAGAGAAAAAATGAGGTATGAAGGTAAACTGGCCAAAAATATAAAAGAGGATAGTAAAAGCTTTTTTAGGTACATGAAAGGCAAAAAAATGGTTAAGACTAAAATTGGGCCCTTGAAGATAGAAACAGGGGAATATATTACAGGGAACAAAGAAATGGCAGAAGAATTGAATTGCTACTTCAGATCTTTGTTCACTGGGGAAGACACAAGCAATCTTCCTGAGGTAACAGTGGCTGAAGGACCTGAACTTAAGGGAATTTATATTTGCCAGGAGAGACTGTTAGGTCTGAAGGTTGATAAGTCCCCGGGGCCTGATGGTCTACATCCCAGGGGACTGTAGGAGGTGGCTCGAGAAATCGTGGATGCGTTGCTGATTATTTTCCAGAGTTCGATAGATTCGGGATCAGTTCCTGCGGATTGGAGGGCGGCTAATGTTGTACCACTTTTTAAGAAAGGTGGGAGAGAGAAAGCAGGAAATTATAGACCAGTTAGTCTGACCTCAGTGGTGGGAAAGATGCTGGAGTCTATTATAAAGGATGAAATTACGACACATCTGAATAGTAGTAACAGGATAGGTCAGAGTCAGCATGGATTTATGAAGGGGAAATCATGCTTGACTAACCTTGTGGAATTTTTTGAGGATGTGACTCTGGAGATGGACGAGGGAGATCCAGTAGATGTAGTGTACCTGGACTTTCAGAAAGCTTTTGATAAAGTCCCACATAGGAGGTTAGTGAGCAAAATTAGGGCGCATGGTATTGGGGGCAAAGTACTAACTTGGATTGAAAGTTGGTTGGCTGATAGGAAGCAAAGAGTAGTGATAAACGGCTCCATTTTGGAATGGCAGGCAGTGACCAGTGGGGTACCGCAGGCATCAGTGCTGGGACTGCAGCTTTTTACAATATATGTTAATGATATAGAAGATGGTATTAGTAATAACATTAGCAAATTTGCTGATGATACTCAGCTGGGTGGCAGGGTGAAATGTGAGGAGGATGTTAGGAGATTACAGGGTGATCTGGACAGGTTAGGTGAGTGGTCAGATGCATGGCAGATGCAGTTTAATGTGGATAAATGTATGGTTATCCACTTTGGTGGCAAGAACAGGAAGGCAGATTACTACCTAAATGGAATCAATTTAGGTAAAGGGGCAGTACAAAGAGATTTGGGTGTTCTTGTACACCAATCAATGAAGGTAAGCATGCAGGTACAGCAGGTAGTGAAGAAGGCTAATAGCATGCTGGCCTTCATGACAAGAGGGATTGAGTATAGAAGCAAAGAGGTTCTTCTGCAGCTGTACAGGGCCCTGGTGAGACCACACCTGGAGTACCGTGTGCAGTTCTGGTCTCCAAATTTGAGGAAAGGCATTCTGGCTATTGAGGAAGTGCAGCGTAGGTTCACGAGGTCAATTCCTGGAATGGTGGGACTACCTTACGCTGAAAGACTGGAGCGACTGGGCTTATATACCCTTGAGTTTAGAAGACAGAGAGGGGATCTGATTGAGACATAAAAGATTATTAAAGGATTGGACACTCTGGAGGCAGAAAACATGTTTCCGCTGATGGGTGAGTGCCGAACCAGAGGACACAGCTTAAAAATACGGGGTAGACCATTTAGGACAGAGATGAGGAGAAATGTCTTCACCGAGAGAGTGGTGGCTGTGTGGAATGCTCTGCCCCAGAGGGCAGTGGAGGCCCAGTCTCTGGATTCATTTAAGAAAGAGTTGGATAGCGCTCTCAAGGATAGTGGAATCAAGGGTTATGGAGATAAGGTAAGAACAGGATACTGATTAAGGATGATCAGCCATGATCATATTGAATGGTGGTGCAGGCTCGAAGCGCAGAATGGCCTACTCCTGCACCTATTGTCTATTGTCTATGACTAAAGAAATTGAGGGTTTGGTTAAGAAAAAGAAGGAAGCATATGTCAAGTATAGACAGGATAGATCGAGTGAATCCTGAGAAGAGTATAAAGGAAGTAGGAGTATATTTAAGAGGGAAATCAGGAGGGTAAAAAGTGGACATGAGATAGCGTTGGCAAATAAAATTAAGGAGAATCCAAAGGGTTTTTACAAATATATTAAGGACAAAAGGATAACTAGGGAGAGAATAGGGCCTCTCAAAGATCAGCAAGGCGGCCTTTGTGTGGAGCCACGGAAAACGGGGGAGATACTAAATTAATATTTTGCATCAGTATTTACTGTGGAAAAGGATATGGAAGATATAGACTGTAGGGAAGATGGCAAGATGGTGACATCTTGCAAAATGTCCAGATTACAGAGGAGGAAGTGATGGATGTCTTGAAATGGTTAAAGGTGGATAAATCCCCAGGACCTGATCGTGTATATCCAAGAACTCTGTGGGAAGCTAGAGAAGTGATTGCTGGGCCTCTTGCTGAGATATTTGTATCGTCGATAGTCATAGGTGAGGTGCCGGAAGACTGGAGGTTGGCAAACATGGTGCCACTGTTTAAGAAGACAAGCAGGGGAACGACAGACCGATGAGCCTGACCTCGGTGGTGGGCAAATTGTTGGATGGAATCCTGAGGGACAGGATGTACATGTATTTGGAAAGGCAAGGACTGATTCGGGATAGTCAACATGGCTTTGTGCTTGGGAAATCATGTCTCACAAACTTGACTGAGTTTTTTGGAGAAGTAACAAAGAGGATTGATGAAGGCAGAGCAGTAGACGTGATCTATATGGACTTCAGTAAGGCGTTCGACAAGGTTCCCCATGGAAGACTGATTAGCAAGGTTAGATCTCATGGAATAAAGGGAGAACTAGCCATATGGATACAGAACTGGCTCAAAGGTAGAAGACAGAGGGTGGTGGTGGAGGGTTGTTTTTCAGACTGGATGTCTGTGAGCAGTGGAGTGCCACAAGGATCGATGCTGGATCCTACTTTTCGTCGTTTACATAAATGATTTGGATGCGAGCATAAGAGGTACAGTTAGTAAGTTTGCAGATGACACCAAAATAGGAGGTGGAATGGACAGCGAAGAGGGTTAGCTCAGATCACAACAGGATCTGGACCAGATGGGCCAACGGGCTGAGAAGTGGCAGATGGAGTTTAATTCAGATAAATGTGAGGTGCTGCATTTTGGGAAAGCAAATCTTAGCAGGACTTATACACTTAATGGTAAGGTCCTAGGGAGTGTTGCTGAACAAAGAGACCTTGGAGTGCAGGTTCATTGCTCCTTAAAAGTGGAGTCGCAGGTAGATAGGATAGTGAAGAAGGCGTTTGGTATGCTTTCCTTCATTGGTCTGAGTATTGAGGACAGGAGTTGGGAGGTCATGTTGTGGCTTTACAGGACATTGGTTAGGCCACTGTTGGAATATTGCGTGCAATTGTGGTCTCCTGTCTCTTGGAAAAATGTTGTGAGACTGAAAGGGTTCAGAAAAGATTTACAATGATGTTGCCAGGATTGGAGGATTTGAGCTCTCGGGAGAGGCTGAACAGGCTGGGGCTGTTTTCCCTGGACCGTCGGAGGCTGAGGGGTGACCTTATAGAGGTTTACAAAATTATGAGTGGCATGGAGAGGATAAATAGACAAAGTCTTTTACCTGGGATCGGGGAGTCCAGAACTAGAGGGTATAGGTTCAGGGTGAGAGGGGAAAGATATAAAAGAGACCCAAGTGGCAACTTTTTCACACAGAGGGTGGTATGTGTATGGAATGAGCTGCCAGAGGATGTGGTGGAGGCTGGTACGATTGCAACATTTAAGAGGCATTTGGATGGGTATATGAATAGGAAGGGTTTGGAGGGAAATGGGCTGGGTGCTGGCAGTTGGGACCAGATTAGGTTGGGATATCTGGTCGGCATGGACTGGTTGGACCGAAGGGTCTGTTTCCGTGCTGTACATCTCTATGACTCTATGACTATATGTCTTTTGTTGAGTTTCAAAGTCAGCTTTCAGAGACAATGAGTATTGTCTTTTAGTCACACAGAGCAGGACAGAGAGATAGATAGAGAGAGAGAGAGAGACAGACAGACAGACAGACAGACAGACAGTGAGACAGAGTACTACTTCCTTACAATTCTCTCCACAGCTCTAAGGGGTTCTATAACTCCACAGATGCTGGTATCCTGTCACCAAGTAACTCTTTATTGTTATATGCATAGGACTTGACACTGACCCTGCCTGCTCAAAGCCAGCTTTCAGAGTGAACAGAACCTCTGACACTCTTGTTTCTAGCTGTCAGACAGGGCTCCCTGTTTGGACCAGAGTTACAGCCCCAATTGGGGAACTCATATTCTTTGTGTTCCACCTGGCTGACCTTATTACAATTACTGCAGAGATGTCTTTGCTACAGGTCTTTTGGAGGTCTCTTTTCAAGTACACCACTCCCCAGCTTGTTGAATCCAAATGCTGTTGCCAGGCAACCTGCAATGCTGCTCCTGCCTGTTGAATAGAAGTTAAAATATCCCAACCTATCCATCTTATCTGTCTCGAAACAGCTCGGCTTTTCCAAAGGTCACTTGACCTTCTGTAAACAGTAAGTGCAACGCAGTTCTATTTCAAACTCTGAGCTCCAAAAAGTCATGTGGCGAACTTTCTGCACTCCATGCCTTGTTCAAACCTTCCATTTCTCCAGCTATCATTCAAAACAAATAAAATCTGTTCCCTAGGACTGAGAATTACACACTTCTGAGTGAATGTTGTGTTCTGCTGGAATGCAAGACATGATCTAAAATAGCATTTCCTCTCATTATAACTTACATTGTGAATAATGGAGGGGTCACTGATTGCTTCCAGGAAATTGCTTGCACCTTTCTCCCCTTTCTTCCTGCTTATCACTGACCTGATGATTGTATTTTGAGGACTTTGAAATGCCTATGATAAGCAAAGACAGTTTTTCTTCCTTGACAAGGCAGCTGAGGAAATTTGGCATGATGGCAAATACCCTTGCCAACTTTTATAGGTGTGCCATTGAGAACATTCTGTCTGGATGTATCACTACCTGGTCTGGGAACTGTACCATTCAAGATCAGAGACGGTTACAGAGAGTGGTGAACTCGGCCCGGACAATCACAAAGGCCAACCTCCCATCTATAGAATCCATCTACCAGGCCCACTGTCAAGGAAAGGCTGCCAGCATTCTCAAAGATCCATCCCATCCTGGCAATGTTTTTCTGCAACCTTTACCATCAAGGAGAAGGTACAGAAGTCTGAACACACACACCAGTTGGTTTCGTAACAGTTTCTACCCTACTGTTGGTGGAATACTGAAAGCACTCACAAACTCTTAACATTCACCTGTACCTGTGTTTTTGTTTTGCTACTGTTTACATATTATTTACTTACCTGTGCCACTTAACTCTGTGATCGGCCTGTATTACTTGCAAGACAAAGCTTTTCACTGTGCCTCGGTGCACTTGACAATAAATTCAATTCAATTCCTTGCTTCACTTTTCAGTGTCCCACACAACCCTTCATAGAGTCTCAGAGTCATGTAGCACTGAAACAGACACTTCTGTCCAACAAGTCTGTGCCAAACATAATCCCAAACTAAACCACTCCCACCTGCCTGCTCCTGGCCCATATCCCTTCAAACCTTTCCTGTTCATGTACTTATCAAAATGTCTTTTAAATGTTTGCAATTCTACCCACATCCACCACTTCCTCACAAAGTTCATTCCACACACGAACCCCCTCTGTAAAGATTTGTTCCGCATGTCTTTTCTCAATTTATGTCCTCTCACCTTTAAAATGCACCCCGGTCTTGAAATCACCCATCTGAGGGAAAAGACAACTGCCATTCACTCTATCTATACCCCTCACTATTTTATAAACCTCGATCAGGTCACCTCTTAACTTCCGACGCTTCAGTGAAAAAAGTCCTAACCTGTCAAGCCTTCAAGCCTTTCACACCTGACAACATCCTGGTAAATCTCTTCTGAACTCTCTTCAGCTTAATAATATTTTTCCTGTAATTGGGTGTTCAGAACTGGAGCTGTAAATGTGTTGCTGGAAAAGTGCAGCAGGTCAGGCAGCATCCAAGGAGCAGGAGAATTGACTTTTCGGGCATGAGCCCTTCTTCAGGAATGAGGAAAGCAAGCTAAGATAAAAGGTAGGGAGGAGGGACTTGGGGGAGGGGCGTTGGAAATGCGATAGGTGGAAGGAGGTTAAGGTGAGGGTGATAGGCCAGAGTGGGGGTGGGGGTGGAGAGGTCAGGAAGAAGATTGCAGGTTAGGAAGGTGGTGCTGAGTTCGAGGGTTGGAACTGAGACAAGGTGGGGGGAGGGGAAATGAGGAAACTGGAGAAATCTGAGTTCTGCCTTGGATGCTGCCTGACCTGTGGTTGGAGGGTTCCTAGGTGGAAGATGAGGCGATCTTCCTCCAGCCGTTGTGTTGCTATGCTCTGGCGATGGAGGAGTCCAAGGACCTGCATGTCCTTGGTGGAGTGGGAGGGGAAGTTGAAGTGTTGAGCCATGGGGTGGTTGGGTTGGTTGGTCCGGGTGTCCCAGAGGTGTTCTCTGAAACGTTCCGCAAGTAGGCGGCCTGTCTCCCCAATATAGAGGAGGCCACATCGGGTGCAGCGGATGCAGTAAATGATGTGTGTGGAGGTGTAGGTGAATTTGTGGCGGATATGGAAGGATCCCATGGGGCCTTGGAGGGAAGTAAGGGGGGAGTTGTGGGCGCAAGTTTTGCATTTCTTGCGGTTGCAGGGGAAGGTGTGGAGGTTGGGTTGGTGGGGGGTGTGGACCTGACGAGGGAGTCACAAAGGGAGTGGTCTTTTCGGAACGCTGATAGGGGAAGGGAGGGAAATATATCCCTGGTGGTGGGGTCCGTTTGGAGGTGGAACTGGACACAGTACTCCAGACGAGGTCTCACCAATGTATTGTACAACCACAACATGACGTCCCAACTCCTGTACTCAAAGGTCTGAGCAATGAAATTTTTTTTCATAGGTGAAAGATCATTTAACGCAACTGAAGATGTAAGAGAGAGCATTAGCAAAGAACATTGAGCTCAGTGTATTTATTTCATGAAGAATATGGGGACTCAAATTGCTTTTCCCGATCATACTACACTTGGGTATGTGGATCTTGCAATGTGTGACATCCTGTGAATACAGGCGAAAGTGTGGACTGCAGACGCTGGAGATTAGAATCAAGATTAGAGTGGTGCTGGAAAAGAACAGGTCAGGCAGCATCCAAGGAGCAGGAAAATTGACGTTTCGGGCAGGAGCCTTTCATCAGGAATCAGGCAAAAGTGAGGACTGCTGATGCTGGAGATTAGAGTCAAGATTAGCGTGGTGCTGGTGGAGAGAGATAAGCAGAACTTCTTCAAGGTAGGCAACCTTGCAAGAGGATTCGCAGTAGGGTTAAAATAATCTCTTCAAGGTAGGCATCCTTGCAACAGGATTTGCAGAGGGTTCTTGATGAAGGGCTCCTGCCTAAAACATCGATTTTCCTGCTCCTGGGATGCTGCCTGACCTGTTGTGCGGTTCCAGCACCACTCTAATCCTGTGAATATAGTATGTCGACACACTATTGCACCGTACAAGTGTAGAATTCCTGTTATTTTATGTGGAAGGTCCTTCTCGCAATTTAACTGAGGCTGAAGGAAAAGAAGAAACAGCAGCAGGATGAAAGTTGAGTGCAAAGTGGCCCATTGGAAGTCAAGTTCTTGCAGCAATTCTTATCCTTCCAGGAACTGCAGTGAAATTGCTCTTTGCCAGCAGTACAAAATGTGCTCAGTGACTTACTTTGCAGCATGCTCAGTTTTCCCTTCCAGGAAAAGTTATGCCATAGTCTTTACATTTTCAAACAAATTATGTCTGCCCAAAGACCAGTGTTGATATTACTGCTGTCTGACAATGGAAGGTCAAGAACTGTCTCAACAAAACTCTGCACACCAGGATTTCAAAAAGATCAAACATATTACTGGTTCATGGAAGTACTACAGACCAATTGTCATTCAAGTGCAGGCCAACAGTACTTACCTTAAAAATTCTCATGTCTTTCCCAGTGGTCCTTGGATACACTCTCCAGTTGCTGCAACATAGGAGCTTGAAAGATGCTGTTATGCATCCAAGTGTCGATGTTGTGATCAAACAGGATTCCTAACACTGCTCTGTGTTTGCAGTAACCTCTCAGCCCTGATTGAATTGAATGTGACTGGGCTGGGCGAAATGCTCACTGTCTCATTCAGGGCAATGAGCAGACTCTTGAATCTGATCCTTCAGCACAGAAGGAGCTCCAGTCTGCATTTGCAGGTAAGAGAGAGTGAGGTTGCCTCTGTCTTAAGATGCCCCTCCCCAGCACTCTTTAGCATTTTGAATTCAAAGATGTCCACAGTTTTAAGGCCACCCTGCTTTTCGTAACTGTGGACAGGTAGATGTGGAAAGTTCTACTGAAAGCATCAGCACGCCCTTTGCCCCACTTCCTTGTCCAAAGTCAGCCTCTGATAATTGTCTTTTTTAATCCCTACAACTGGTTATTCTCTGTGGGTGAGCAGACCTTCCACCCAGAGGTTGTACTGAGGAAATGGCTGGAATGGTACCACCAAACAGGGGTGTCACCTCGCAGCACATAATGACATTTCCTTTCGCCACAATTTTTGGAGAAAAATTTGTGCCTGTGGGTTGCTGTTCTTGGTCAGCAACTTTGAGGAGTTCAAGTCTGTCAGCAATCTGCAAGAACTCAGACATTGCTGGAGCAGTCTGGAACAGCTGGCTTCCTGGGATTCATATCTGGTATAGGATGAAAGGCTACAGGGATACTTTCATTCTCCCAGAGAAGAATGTATATTTTGACCTCGTTTCCCATGAGAGAGGAAAACTGACCCCATTTCTTCAATCAGGGAGCTTCGAAGGGAACTGGGAATAATTTCTGTACCTGTCACTTTGGATCCTCCTTAACAGTGCAACAAAGTAGATGAGAAAGGAAGAGAAAGAGAAAGTACTATAAATATAAGGTTTTTAACTCTTTCAGTATCAACTCCTATTAGATCCCATGTTTTTGGACAGACGTGTTAGAATTAGCCTGCTACAATTTCTCTCCTTCATTAGTTGCAGAGGACAATTCACGGCTTCTCCTGTCTCATGAGTATCTAAGGTGTTTGCATTTGATGTGTTTTCCCACAAGTGATGACAACAAAGAATTCATGTTAATCATATCCTCCTTTTGCATTATTGCTCAGATGACTTTGACAACCGAGGAGGGGTTAATGTTGTCCTGTGCGTTTTGAAGGATAGAAAAGGGTGCAACACTTTTTGTGCGAATTCACTTCTGTCGGAGAGGAAATCTAACAACAGTGCTTTAACACTGAGGAACACTAAACACAGAGCAGCTAAGATCATTTCAGGCAATACCAGTTACCTGTAGTTCCACAAAGTAATCATAAAAGCAGCTCTGTTTTTTCAGTACAAATGTGGCAAAATATTGATATTCATCTGGACTGGGGTTATTTTCAAGATTAACTCCAACAAAAGTGCAGTCGTGCATTGAAGTTCATTAAATAAGAATTTCATTTCAACTATTTTATATATATATATCTATATATATATGTCTGAAATGGATAGCCACAAGGATTGAGGACCTTGTTGCCCTCTTGCTCCCCATCCAGCTGTGTACACTGAAAATATATAGTCTCGATAATTCACAATCAGCTAAAATGCCAGAATATAGTTTGGTGTTTTAACAAACTCTCATAAATTAAATGCCACTTTGCAAATTTAAACATGCAGAATAATAAGAATTGGGACTCTGATTTTGTGATACAATGCAGGTCACTTATTCATGAGAAATTACTCTTAGAGTTACTTCAATTTTCACTTGTGCGTTGTGAAGAGTAAAGGGATGATATTAATCTAATTCCTTGAAGGGTGGGAGAACAACTGAAATTACTAGGAAGACCTGTTTCTCAGTTCTTAATGATAGTCATTTTAAAAATGTAACAAGTTTCAAAAGTCAAAGCACCTTCTAAAGGAGGAAGGGTATGATTAGGATCTGACACTATTTTAATATAAGATCATTGCTGTCTTCCTCATGCTAACCTGCTCAGAAATCTTAACAGGACTGCTCTCTTTGAATCTCTAAGACATGAACTGTAGTGTTGCACATCTTCAATTTCATGAGGTTAGATGATCAAATCCATTGGAATCCCATTCTCAAGGTGAAATCAGGTCTAAAGAGATAGTTTTCCAACCAATGATTTTTGACAAACAGCATGAAAGAAAATAATAAACTCTGGCCCAGCCAGTGACAACCACACAGGACCCTGCCAGAGAGCCATTGAATTTAAACCCGCAGATTCTTTATAGTCAGCAGGAGCCCTCTTTCTGAAAAAGAAGTGTATTAAAAGTTAAATAATGCTCATTATACTTCAGGTTTCGAATCCATTGCCAGGACAGAAAGTTATTTTTAGTCTCTGTCAAATGAACTTGCTCGTTTGAATCTAAGCAGCTTACATGCAGATACTGTCAAAGACTGGAACAATGCATGTGCAGAAAGTGCTCCTTCAAATGCACAGCCATTTTCAAGTTTATGCAGCTTGAAGAACAACTAAACTGTGAGTGCTGCAGAGCCTGATTTCTCTCTGTTTGGATTTAAAAATGCAGACAAAACATTTGCCTTCTGTTGTATTAGATTTTAAAATATACGCAAAACCAAGGGAAGAAACATTTTGCAACTTGCAACTTGCTGTCATACAATTCAGTGCATTTAACGAGCCATTATATCTTTTAGCAGTCTCACCACACTTCCTGTCCTCTCTGAACTATTTTGTCACCTTGTGGTTTTTCTACCCTTGAACACTGTAGGATTCTCACACTCGTGGACCATCAGTACCAACACACTTAATATTTTCTGTACATTAATATATCAGCATTTCGCACCCACACTGTGTGCAGATTGCAGATTAACTAACTTGCTTTATGACCATATCGGACAGTGCTCGGTGACTCGTGGTGTAGTACTATTGTCCCTGCCTCTGCTTCAAAAGGTTCAAGTATCACCTGTCCCTGAGTGGTGTCACAACATGGTCAAACTTGATAATTAAAAACAAGCTGGACATTTCTGTCAAACCATGAATGCAAGAATGCTGGGATAAATTATTTCATTCAGTCCTACGTTATTGGACAGTTGATTTGTGCATTGATTTCAAGAAATTAAACATCCAGAAGAGTTATTGAACAGATTTGGATTACATGCAAACAGCCTTATCGTTAAAACTATCTAACACAACAAAGACAGTAATTGGTGTGTCTTTCCTTTCAATGCACACTCCTGCGGTAAATGTTGATTCTCTCAGAAGTGCCCCTTCTTCCTGTTACTTCATGGTTTGGCCTTTTCTCTTTCTCTCTCCCTCTCCTGGCACAACTGACAAAAATGTCCCTGCTTCGACTGAAATTCATGGACTCCGCAACAATTTCTGAGCAAGCATACAGTAAGTGCCTCAGGAAGATACACTTGGATATGAAGCCTCCAGATTTAATAAAGCCAGTGACACTATTTGGAAGCTTAAGTTGGTGGCTGCAAACTAAAGACAGTAGAACTGATCAGCCATTAGACTCTGACTAACTTAAGTTCCATCAACATACAAAACTCAAAGCTAGATTTAACCAAATTGACCTTTGTCGTGTCTCAATGTTATAGAATTTGTCATATCGTAAATAGCACTGCCCAACTGTGATGTCTGCAGTAGCTTTGCATTGTCAGAGCAATGTTATGCTTCTGAGAAACAGAACTTGCTCAATAATTCTACGCTGAACTGGTGGCATGCAATTTACCACGTTTAGCAAGTTTTCTCGGCTGAGCCAATCTGGTAATTTGACATTTAGATCACAGTTGGCTGTTTATGACACATGCTGGGGAATTCCAGCACCGCTAATGCAAGCAAAAACATGACTGGTGAAGACAAGTCAATTTGCCCAGAAGGGTAAATGCTCAAACAAGTTGGATTCTGACACTTTGGACATGAGATTTGGTTCTTCCTCGATGTTTGTCCTAAGTGGTACCATCATCCTCTTGCAACAATGCCACTTCTGCCTGCTGCAGTAAAAATGAATGATATTCCGAGGTGCATAGCCAGTATCAATTAATAACACCAAATAATCTGTTATTGAAAGAAACAATGTATTTATTGAGTGCAGTTCTCGAGATAATAAATTCTACATTAGCTGAAAAATTACCAATTGATGTCTCCTCATCCTTTCAAAGAAAGCATCTTCCCGTACACATGGCGATCAGACAATGTTTCATATCATTATGATAGAGTTGCAAGAAATACAGCCTCTTCACTCACAACTACATGGGGGACATAATTGTATGATAAACTGGCACAGTTGATGGGCACAGTTTCAATCTGTGTACAAGGTATCACTGAAGATATTGAGAATCTGTATTGCTTTGTCTCCTTGGGGAGCTTTCCAACCTGCCCAATAGTTGTTACATTTGAACACGTATGGATGACCGAAAGAGGGTTTCTAATATAAATAATTTTGAATTAAATTAATGGGAATGTATTGCAGTTGAATTTATTTTGAAGTCAGTGTGTTTTTAAAAAGACAAATAATTGCACAATCAATGAGGTAAAGGAATGATAATTACATAATCAATGAATTAGGTGGAAGAATGATTACAGGATATTGATACAGGGAACAAAGCAATAAGTTACTTTCTTGTTAGTTGGAACATTATTTAAAGCTTGAGGCAAATTTTGGATATTGTATATTTGTGGCATGTAGAGATGAGATAAAGTTCTGATTTTGTAATATTGGTTGAAATTGCACTGTCTTATATCATTGAAACACGTGATAACTAACGAATTAACCCAGTCATACACCCAGCACTAACTTAATACATATTATTTATCGGTTATTTTATTTTGCACATTTACCCTCCCTTCATTAATGCCATTCCAACAATAGAATTTCATTAAATTTTTATGTTAATTAATGCCAGTGAGTGGGAGGGGCACTGTGTTATCAGGATCAGGTAAACCAACTCAAATCAGACAATACCACAAAAAGGCATTGGAGGCCTAATGTCTGGGTTGGGGGAGAACACCCCTGTCAGCTGCCCAGTAACAGATCCAAGGTCGAAGGTGCAACTAAGGACCAACGCGTGTTAGCATTTCTTATTGTTCTAGAACAGGCCACACATAAAAGCTTTAAGCTTCTTCTGCTCGGAGTCTTGATCATCTTCCTCTCCTGACCATGGCCTGACGAATGGCTCAGCGCTTTCATGTCCCTGTTCTAATCAAAGACTGCTGAGGAAAGATCCTGTTAATTGTGTATTAATTACAGTTAACTGGATGCAGGGCGTGGACATTGATTGGAAATTCATTTGTGTCCCGAAACATAGACACACAGGCAAACTCGGTGGTTGTTGAGTATTGAGGTGTGTGCTTGTAATATGGAACTTTGGGTGTATATTTCATTAAATGTTTTAAGATGAGTTTCTGTTCTATCCTTTCTGCAATGTAACACACCCACAAGTCCTTGGTGTGACCTCATGATGCAAGTTGTCTCTTGCCAACCAGGATGCCAATCTACTTTCCCTCAGGTGAGAGCCTGCCCAAAATTACTCAAATAATATAGTGGCAACCAGGTTCCAGGCCCTGATTGGTTCTTGTCCGCTACCGGGTTCTCCCCAACACCCTGTCAATAGTGGAACCATTCCCTCTTGCAACAACTCTTTGAACAAAAGGAAGCAAAAGAATCAAAGTCAAATGCACAAATGCTTGACGTTGAACTTTTGTATTCAGCAGCCCAAATATTAGTGGAACAATTCACTGCACATTGGTGAGTAACAGAACCAATGGCCAAGGTTTAGACCAATTAATTTGAAAGAATTTTGATAGAAAAAAAGGCGGAGAAGGCAATCAGGTGAACAGGAATCGAAAAGGCAGAGATAGAACATCGAGTTAGACCCCATCTACCACCCCCTGAGAAAAAGAACGGGAAATGACATCACCAGCCCAAAGAAACCCAAACATATAAATAGAGAGCAGGAATCAGCAGCAGTGCTTCGCCTGGAGGCCCACTGAAGATGTTACCCAGTAGGGTGATGAAACGTCTGGAAATGAACCTTCCAGCTCAGTGAGCAAACCTACATCTAGAACCTCAAGTTGAGCTACAAATCTTCTCAAAACTCACTAAAAGATAGAGAAATAAAGGTGAGGAAAAGGAAGACTTAAATGAGAGGGGAAAATATAGACTGGAATGAAAAAAAAAGGCCTTTTAAAATTGAGATTTAAAAATCTCTAAAACCAATTCAGTACCGATGAGAATCATTTAAAAGATCAGCCATGACCTTCTTGAACAGCAGTGCAGGCATGGTGGGCCAGATGGTCTATTCCTGCTCTTATTTATGAGGGTCTTCTGCATGTTGCTTGCACTCAGTGTCAAAGGGAGTTATTGGCATTGCAAAAGCATTAGTCTCCTTATTTAGAAAGGTAGTTACGCTGCTAAATACTAGCTCTTGCTTTCTGTAGCAAATTTAATCATCAGTTTCTTCAAGTCCACAAGGAAGTTAAGCACAAGCTGGCATTATGCGAGTCTAATGCGAGTCTAAATCATTCTGCAACTTGTGGAAACTCACGACTCACACAATTTCTCCTCTTCGTTATAGTTTTCTCAAAGAGATATACCTTTATTTCCGGAAAGCAGCTTAAAATTTGCCATTTTAGTACAAAAAAAGTTGAGATCTAAAACTTGGCTCCTTACTTGAGTGAACTGAGACGGTTATACATGTATCATCAAACTTCCCATGCACATTTCTGAACTTACAGATCAAGTATTCAGCAGTTGATGTTCCAAAACGTGTACTTGCTGTTTGTCATTTACTTGGGCTGAAAGCATTTTTCTGAAGATCAGTCATGTATCCACAGCAGAGTTTAAATGGAATAATTTCACATCAAATGGGAAAATAACACTGTGATGCAAAATGAGCACAGACTTTAGAAGCTCCTCCAACACTGCTGCAGTCTGAAACCATGGCAAGTTACAGCACAGAATGAGGCAATTCAGCTTTGACCTGGCTATCTGCAAGTGATCGTAATCGGATCAGTCAGATGGACCGCATAGAATCGAAGTTCCCTGATTGGGGTTATTGATTGGATCCAATCAGCGAGCCCTGGCTGACAGATAAAAAGAAAAATGTTCAACTCTATTTTGATTTAATCCCTGCCCTCCCCTTCACTGTTTGATCACACAGCATTGCCTTTTGTGAAGGGCACTGCTTGTCACTGGCCACTTGGGTGTTTCCCTTCTTCCTGGTGGTGGAAATTGAATGAAGATATGTACACCTTGTGTCTTTCACTGCACACACACAACATGGATGCTGGGGAAAATATAAACACTACTGCAGTTAGGCGGTAGTGTGGAGGTAAAATAAGAAAAAAAAAGAAAAGAAAAAGGAAAAAAACAGGAGTGTTGATTCTGAGAGCTGCCTTTGATGGAGCTAGATCAGTGTGAGTGAAGGACTCTGCTTTTTGTTTCCTGTATTAAAGAGGTATAGGAAAAAAAAGTGTCAACATTCTGACACTCTGACGGCTGGGTCTAAGGGAGCTGGATCAATTTCAAGAAATTTCCACATGTAAATAAAGGGAGACCTAGTGACAAGATATTGGCCTCTGTTTAGTTATTTCTGTAGCGACAAGAAGAAACTCACTGGCAACAATCGTCTTTGAGTTGAGGTAAACGTTTCTCGCATCATTCTGTTATTTAGGAAGCTTGACTTGTTCAACCCTGCCACTGGAGATGGGGCCCAATGTGTGGAAAGAACATGTTTTTTTTTCCCAGAAACTGACATTGGGGCAGACAAAAAGCAATGAGTAATTCTCCTGATAGCTTGTGAACCTGCAGCTTTATAAGTTATTAAGAGTCTAACTTTCTCTGAAGCATCGGGTACTAAACCTTTTCAAGAGTTGACAGAGTTAAGGATATTACAATCCCAAGCCTCCTCCAATTGTGAGATGCTATCATTTTTCCTCGGAGATTCAAGGTCCAGGGGAATCCGTATCAGGACTTTCGACTAGCTTAAGACCACTGGCAGAGGCATGTGACTTTGGTTTAACCCTTAATGAGGTGCTGAGAGACTGTAAGATTAATGATCGAATCATGCAAAAGCACCTACCAGCTGACGTTCATTTTACTTCAAAGAGGCCCTACACCTGGCTTTACCATTGGAAAATGCGGCAAGTAGAGCAGATGTTATTCTGGTGGAAGTGGACACCATCGCCAGTCCAACTGATCTTCAAGTATACCATTGAGTAATTGCACAGCCTCACTCAGGACATATCCTGAACAGAGGGATTTCAGCACAGCCCACGGCAAAACCCCAAATCAAAGCCAAGCCTTGGCCACATGATTAAAATTTTCTTCAGGATCCAGGCCAGCAAGTCATCGTAATTGCTGCAGACTTGAGACAGCAAAGGAGTCCAACTCGTCTCAAATGGAGTAAGAGAACTCAGAGGCCAGTATCCAGGAGGGTATACATCCTAGAAAATCCACCTACATCTGGGTTTGGAACAGTTACATTGCTCAGCAATATCCAAATTAGAACCAATCAAAATAAACTCTCACTAGTATCCTTACGTATGGATGAAGCAGGACACCACTTCGACTGGGATAACACTTCCAACCCAGGACAAGCCAAACAGAGACACGCATGAGGAGTCCTAGAAGCATGGCGGTCCAACCAGAACTCTATCAACAAACATATTGACCTGGATCACATTTACCACCATATAAAAGAGAACAGGAAATGACATCACCATAGGAAATGATGTCACGACAGGAAATGACATCACCAACCCAAAGAAGCCCAAACATATAAAGAGAAAGTGGGTTGCACCACCAGTGCTTTGTCCAGAGGCTCACTGAAAATGTTACCTAGTATGGTGATGAAACATCTGAAAATGAACCTTCCAGCTCAGCCTCACACTGAGCTCTAAATATTCTCAAAATTCGCTAATCAAAATAAATGTTTCGTCAAATGTTTACCGAGTTTTAATGGAGGCCGATACCAGCATGACCATTTCAGCGATCACGGAACCAGTCTTTTACAAAATTTACTCTGGACTCCAACCCTTAAGTTCGCACAGGCCCTCAGCTAGACTGAGAACCTATACCGGGGAACCTTAACAGATTAAAGGTTAAACTTTGATTCCTCTCTCTTATAAGAAGCAGCTGTTTCAGTTACCAGCGATTATCGTATATGGCTTGGGCCGAACTTAATGAGGCAAAATTGATTGCGAGAGATTCATTCAGGTTAGATCCAAATTTTTCAGTTGGAAAGTGGTTGCCTGATTGAAGTTCTAATTAAATACCCATAAGTCTTTCAGGAAGGTCTAGGGACTGTCAAAGGAGCCAAGGCCGCCTTGCATGTTGACCAGGAAGCAGTTCCACGATTCTGCAAGGCCCACACAGTGCCATTTCCCTTACAGGCAAAGGTAGAGACAGAAATTGGAAGACTGGAAAGCAAAGGACTCGTCAAACCAATCCAGTTTGTGGAATGGGCAGCACTGATGGATCGTTTTGTCTTTGTAGGGATTTTATACAAACAATAAGCCACGTTTTGCAGCTGGATAAATCGCAACTTCCTCATATAGCGGACTTATACGCCAGGAGGGGGTTTGTCCTTTATATGTTGAACATGAGCCATGTGTACCTGCAATTACATTTAGATACGAATTAGATTAGATTAGATTAGATTCCCTATAGTATTAAAACAGACATTTCAGCCCAACAAGTCCACACCGACCCTCCGAAGAGTAACCCACCCAGACCCATTCCATTTCCCTATATTTACCCTTGACTTGGCAATTTAGCATGGCCAATTCACCTGACCTGCACATCTTTGGATTGTGGGAGGAAATCCACGTAGATATGGGCAGAATGTGCAAACTCCACACTTACAGTTGCCCGAGGCAGGAATTGAACCCAGGTCCCTAGCGCTGTGAGGCAGCATGCTAATCACTGTGCCACCATGCCGCCCCAAATTCCCAGACATATATTACACTGCCATAGTCAACCTGTGCAATTTTTCAGTGGACATGAAGAACATTTTATAACGTCCACCATAGGTAGCCATTTATCTTGATAACCTGCTATTAATGGGGAAGACCAATAAGGAGCACTCAGAGAACTGAGGTGCTTAAGAAGGGGAAACAAAACAGAAATTGCTGGAAAAGTTCAACTGGCCTGGAAGCATTTGTGGAGAGAAATCAGAGTCAACGTTCAGGGTCGAGTAGCCCTTCATCCAGTGTTGCCAGAGCTGCGGAGCTTTTCCAGCAATTTCTGTTTTTGTGACTGATTTACAGCATCCACAGTTCCTTTGGTTTTTATTCAAGAAGGGAAATACATGTGTTCCAGGCACCCTGACTGACTTACTTAGGCAACAGAGTTGACAAGGCTGGATTACACCCGCTGGAAGATAAAGTGAGGCCAATCAAAGGTGCCCCTGCTCCCATGTCTGTTCCGAAGATTAAGTCTTTGCTTGGGCTGGTGAATTATTGTGAAAAGTTCATTGATAACACATCAACTTTTTTTCAAAGGGCCAGGCCAGCCTTAGAAATGGTTGCAGAGCCAACCCATAGCTTTCAGGGATGTGAAGAGACAGCTATCATCCTCTATGGTGTTGGCACGCTATGATCCCAAGCAAGATCTGGTATTGACACACAATGCCTCTCTGTATGGCATCAGGGTGGTATTAGCTCATTGGTGGCTCAGTGGAGAGGAACGCCCAATAGTGTACGCCTCCAAGACTTTGACCAATGCAGTGTGTAAATGCACAGAGGTAGAAGGTTTGCCAGTCATATTTGGAGTCAGGATGTTCCACCAATACCTTTACAGATGTAATTGTGTAACAGTAACACACCACAAAACCCAACTAAGTCTACTTACAAAGGACAAGTCAGTGCCACCCATAGATTCAGGATGTATTCAACAGTGGGGTCGAATACTAATTGTAGATAATTACAAGTTGGAACACCATCTGGGAGGCTACGTAGCTGATGTGAAAGCATTGAGCCACATCCCACTGGCAGATACATCACTGGTACTACCTCCACTGGAAGACTCCGTAATGCTTTTAAATTTTCTGGACACACTTCCAGCACAGCTGACAGTATCAGACTTTTGATGCAGAAAGATCCGGTCCTGGGAAAACTGAAACAGCTGGTGGTGGTGGGGGAGTCCAAAGGACTGTCACCACCAGATTTGAAACCTTTTTCAACCTGGACAGTCCAGTTCACGGTAGAGGACGGTACGTTATTATGGGGAGCAAGAGTGATTGTTCTGAGCAAAGGTCACCGCCAGATACTGGCTGAACTTCATCAGGTCATCCAGGGGTTTCTAAAATAAAGATGTTGTCCAGAAGTTATGTCTTGTGGTCAGACTTGGATGCAGACATTGCTGCAATGGTAGGTCAGTGCCCAGAGTGCCAACAAGGACAAACATTGCTGCCAGGCCTCTACCTACATTATTGGGAATGGCCAGGTAAACCATGGACTTTTATAGATACGCTATCGAGAGCATTCGGTCTGAATGTATCACTACCCGGTATGGCAACTGTACTATTCAAGATGGGAGATGGTTACACGGAGTGGTGAACTCAGACAATCACAAAGGCCAACCTCCCATCTGTGGAATCCACCTACCAGGCCCGCTGTCAAGGAAAGGCCGCCAGCATTCTCAAAGATCCATCCCATCCTGGCAATGAGTTTCTACAACCTCTACCATTGGGGGAGAAGGTACAGAAGCCTGAACACACACACCAGCCGGTTTCGGAACAGTTTTTCCCCTACTGTTGTCAGAATACTGAATGGACTCACAAACTCTTAACATCCGCCTGTACCTGTGTTTTTGTTTTTGCCGCTGCTTATCTATTATTTACTATCTGTGCCACTTAACTCTGTGATCTGTTTGCAAGACAAAGCTTTTCATTGTGCCTTGCTACATGTGACAATAAATTCAATTCAATTCCATTCAATTCAAATCGACTATGCAAGTACTTTCATGAACTCAATTTTCTGAGTGGTTTACCAGCGGGGAATTTGAGAATTTCCTAAAGGTGAATGGCATTCAACATGTAACGTCATCTCCATGCCATCCATCATCCAATGATCGAGCAGAAAGGGCAGTGCAAACTTTGAAGGCCGCTTAAAGTAACAGTCAATCACTTCACTGGATACCAAACCTTTCCAGATACGATTTGGTTTATGGATCACCCCTCATCCAACTACAGGGACAGCTCCAGCAGAGTTGTTGATGGTGGGAAGACCCTGCATCAGGTTAAATTTAGTCTTCTAGGACCTGGGGGGTGGGGCGGTGGGAAGTCAGGAACACTGTTGTTGGACGCTAGACTCTGTCAAACGAGAGAGTCAGTTTACTTCAAAGGACGAAGTTTGGTACAGGAGCCACAGAAATGGCCCTGCATGGCTAAAAGGCTTGGTCAACACAAAGTCAGGACCAGTGATGGAGGGACGGTTCCAAATAAGCACATGGCAAAGCTACAAACTTGCCAACGATGCCAGAACAAAATTTGCCCAGCTCTTCGGAATAGCCAGAAAAACGGCTAACAGAACCCGGTTCTCCCTCTCCATCAAGCGTCGAAGAGATTCCTGAATTTGACATGGACACAGTGGATCTCGCTGCATCGACACCTTTGCCTGTGAATTTCTCCCGAGAGGCTCAGGGTGCAAGAGGAGAGCTGCTGTGCATGACATGGCACCTGTACCTGATGCAGAGTCAGTGGAAGCTGACCCGGTGCTAAAATACCCCAGAAGGTGCTCCAAGGAAAAGGACCAGCCTATGTTATCGAACTCAGAGACTGAAACAATGTCAGCCAGGTGGACCTCACCCAGTGACTGAGGCTGTCAATCTGGTCAAATCAGAAAGCCCTGGCTGATAGACAGCCCAACACTCCGGGAGTTGACTCTGTCAAGGTTATACCAGAAGTCAAGAACTCGCCACATGTAAATAAAGGGTGACTTGGTCATGAGATACTGGTCTCTGTCAAGTTATTTCACTAATCACACTACCTTGGTTCTTCTGTGTCGTTCTGCAGCTTCAAATGTTTGTTTGCTCTCCTCTTAAAAGATTCATCAGTCTCAGCCTCAATAACTTCCTGCAGTAAAAACATTCTCAGTTCTAACCGCTCTCTGCACACACAGAATTCTCTTCTCACTTCACTCATCACCCTTCTCAGAGGAAATTTTAAACTGACAACCCTTCATCACTGACTCCCTTGCCAGAGGAAATTGTTGTTTACTATTCGCTCAGTTGGACTTCCAATAATCTGAAACCCCTCTGTAATATCTTCTCTTATCTTGTTCTCTTCTGACAGAAATAGCTCCAGCATCAGAAATAGCTCATACATAAACCAGAATAGCTAAATGGTTATACATATTACCCACAATTTCAATGTACAACGTATCATAATACAGTTGATTAAACGAGGAAAGAAAATGATTGTCCCCATTTCAAATGCAATTAGGTTATTAATGTGAGTTAACGAAGATCCTTTTGAGAATCCTGGACAGCAGCTTTTAGAATAGTGGAGGATTTAAACAATTTATTTTATATTCCAGAAGGCAATTAATTCTAATGATAGGCTGCTAAAAACACAAGTGATTTTTATCCTGGCTCAAGCTTAATGGAAAACAGATTTCATTCACAGGGATGAATTGACCTGTGATCAAGAGGATTTCGCAGTTTGAATAAGCTGCAAGTGAGATAAAAGTGTCTCAGTGCAATTTATAAACTGGTATCACGTGACAGATTCTGTTTGTAAAATGTATGCAATATTTGTTGAAAACCCAACAATCTATGCAGAAGTTGAATATTGTTTATGTAATTTTCTCTTGTGTTCGACTCTGAACCACAGAGTAAAAAGATTTTTCTTTGGAAGGAAGGCTGCAGTCTGTTTGAAACACACAGTAAAATGATGCGGTGGGGTTTACTGCTTTTATGACTACAGTTCTGACCCTGACTACTTTCCAGGGTCAGGCTAACCTGAATGGTGTTGACAAACTCTCAGTTGGCTGCCTGATTCAGACAGGGACCCAGTTTGGCAGGGAGAAGGTGAAATTCTGTGACGGGCTTCTGGTATCAGAGAACTCCTCTGAGACTGCCCAAAACAGTGAATTTCACAAACGTTCTTAAATTACTTGCTTTTCCAGTGTAATTGACCATTTTGTCAGCTGGACTTGAGGGATATAACCTCAGGGGGAAAAGTAACTGCAAAGTTGGCGAATGAGATTCACCAAAATGGAGGTCCACTAACATCTATTTCCAAAATCACTGATTTTTAAGTTTTTTTTTCTCTTTCGGGGAAAATGTTATAAAGTTCACATCCAACTTGAATGTCAGACAGTGCACTTCATATCCAGTGCTGGTACAGTGTGCAGTATACTCAGGTTTAAGAGGAACCCCAACACCTCAGCACAAGCAACAGGCACAGATCTGTTTGCTGCGTTCCCCACATGGTTGTCCTCTTGCTTGCTGTTAGCTTAATTCCCTAAAGCGGGCATTCATTGGTCACATAAGGGCCTCAGCTGGCATGGGAGAACAACCATGCATATTCTTGCCACTGAATTAATGAGAGTGGAGATGGGAGCTGATGGAGTTCCAGCATCATTAAATGTCTTTCCTCACCTCCACACTTAGCTCAGACATAAAATACTGTTCCATATTTATGATGAAAACATTTTTGTCCGGTCTTTCTGTGTGTGAGGACTTTTAGTAGTTCCTTCAGTACTGTATACTTCTGTAGAAGTTAACTAAATTGTACATAAATCTGTTTAAAACCAAAAAGGCTTATCTTGTCCCATACTAAATGCCTGCATGTGTTTCCCAAGCCTCAGTATGACATGAATTATATGTATTTTTTTGGATGCCTACGTACAGTATTTACAAAATGTGCTGGTGACATCTAGTGTCAGGATATGAGCATTGTTTTTAATCTTTCCTTTTTCAGCATATTGATACTTTTTTCGGGTGTTTGGGCTGGGTTTTACAGAGCTTGCAAGTTGGATAGCAGCCTGCTGGCTGTCTCACAGCCATCTCACGTTGGTGGCGATTAATTGTCTGAGGGCAAAAATTGGTTGGCAGTTCTGGAGACTCAGCGGTGCCAGGTTTGAGTAATGTCCACTACTGGGATCGCAGTCAGTCCTCAAAACAAAGGGTTTTGCCCTGACTGGCAGGTTCCAGCAAGGTGGGAGAGCGAGTTTGAGAATCATGGTGGAGGGGCTAAAAGTGTGATATTGATGTTCAGGGTGAGGTGCCTTCACTGGGCACAAGGGATCCTCAAGGAGGGTTCCAGTATATGGCTACCCACTCAAGGCAGTTCCTCCCCGCAGTAGGGAAGTTAGCAACAGGGTTGGAAAATAGATGAGACCCTTAAGGGAAATTATAATCAACTAACTTATTGGCATTGTTGAAGAGTGCTGTGGATAAACAGGAACCAGCTGAAACAATGTACTTGGATTTCCAGTTTGAAAAGGTGCTTAATTCAAACATATCAGATCCTGAGGGAACTTGACTGGGTGCCTGATGAAAGGATGTTTCCTCTTGTGGGAGAATCCAGAACTCGGGGTCACAGTTTAAAATGAAGAGATAGCCCATTTATGCCAGAGATGAGTACACATGTTTTGTCTCAGAAGGTTGTCAGTCTTTGGAATCCCCCTCCTCAAAAGGCAGTGGATGCAGAATCTTTAAATATTTTTAAGGCAGAGATAAAGAGATAATTAATGACCAAGGGGATGAAAGGTGATTGGGGATATGCAGGAATGTCGAGTTGAGGTTAAAATTAGATCAGCCACAATCATATTGAATGATGGAGCCGGCTTGAAGGGCCAAATGATCTTCTCTTGTTCCTTGGTCTTATCCAAGATCTTTTCTTATCCTTCTCACCAGTCCTTGTGTCGTCACTGCAGTGGGTGGTGCTTATGGCACATAATCGGTATTTCATCCTTTCAGACCCATGCACCACAGTGTCTCTCAGGAAAGATACTGTGAGGAAATTCTTTCCCACTGTTGTGGTTCTGTTCGCCGAGCTGGAAATTTGTGTTGCAAACGTTTCATCCCCTGTCTAGGTGACATCCTCAGTGCTTGGGAGCCTCCTGTGAAGCGCTTCTGTGGTGTTTCCTCCGGCATTTATAGTGGCCTGTCCCTGCCGCTTCCGGTTGTCAGTTTTAGCTGTCCGCTGTAGTGGCCAGTATATTGGGTCCAGGTCTATGTGTTTGTTGATGGAGTTTGTGGATGAGTGCCATGCTTCGAGGAATTCCCTGGCTGTTCTTTGTTTGGCTTGCCTTATAATGGTAGTGTTGTCCCAGTCGAATTCATGTTGCTTGTCGTCTGCGTGTGTGGCTACTAAGGATAGCTGGTCATGGCGTTTCGTGGCTCGTTGATGTTCATGGATGCGGACCGTTAGCTGTCTTCCTGTTTGTCCTATATAGTGTTTTGTGCAGTCCTTGCATGGGATTTTGTACACTACATTAGTTTTGCTCATGCTGGGTATCGGGTCCTTCGTTCTGGTGAGTTGTTGTCTGAGGGTGGCTGTTGGTTTGTGTGCTGTCATAAGTCCTAGTGGTCGCAGTAGTCTGGATGTCAGTTCTGAAATGCTCCTGATGTATGGTAGTGTGGCTAGTCCTTTGGGTTGCGGCATGTCTTCGTTCCGTTGTCGGGACATGCCGCAATCCAAAGGACTAGCCACACTACCATACATCAGGAGCATTTCAGAACTGACATCCAGACTACTGCGACCACTAGGACTTATGACAGCACACAAACCAACAGCCACCCTCAGACAACAACTCACCAGAACGAAGGACCCGATACCCAGCATGAGCAAAACTAATGTAGTGTACAAAATCCCATGCAAGGACTGCACAAAACACTATATAGGACAAACAGGAAGACAGCTAACGGTCCGCATCCATGAACATCAACGAGCCACGAAACGCCACAACCAGCTATCCTTAGTAGCCACACACGCAGACGACAAGCAACATGAATTCGACTGGGACAACACTACCATTATAGGGCAAGCCAAACAAAGAACAGCCAGGGAATTCCTCGAAGCATGGCACTCATCCACAAACTCCATCAACAAACACATCGACCTGGACCCAATATACCAGCCACTACAGCGGACAGCTAAAACTGACAACCGGAAGCGGCAGGGACAGGCCACTATAAATGCCGGAGGAAACACCACAGATGCGCTTCACAGGAGGCTCCCAAGCACTGAGGATGTCACCTAGACAGGGGACGAAACGTTTGCAACAAAAATTTCCAGCTCGGCGAACAGAACCACAACAACGAGCACCCGAGCTACAAATCTTCACCCAAACTTTGAATTCTTTCCCACTGAAGAGGGAGATGGGGCAGGGTGACACTAGGCACATGGACACACAAGATAGCCGTTGAGCCATCAGTTGGCCAACTTGACACACAATATGGAGAGAAACAGCAGAGCAGATATAGACACTGCCTGGAGCCACCAGAATGACAGCACAATGCACTCATAACCCAGTTGATTAGTTTAAGGCGGGTGGGGGAGAGAATACATGAGTAACGAACACTGCCTGCCGAAGTGTCTGGGTCCAGCCAACACCTCTTATAGAAATGCTAACAGTTTGATATGGACTCAATTACAGAGTGCTAATAGCCAGGGCTGCAGGAATTGTCCCTTTCAGGAACAGTGATTAGCGCCCATTGCTTAAGCAATTGATTTCCACACAGACTTTGAAACTGACAATGTCTGCGTTGAAACTGACAATGACCGCGCTGAAAATTAACAAAGGCTGTGCTGGAACTGACAATGACTGTATCGAAACTATCAACAATTCTGCAATGATTGCCATAAATAAACCATGTTCCAAAAACAATAATCTTATCACTGACCTATTGTATCACAAGATGTATAAAAGTTTCTTGACATGTGCTCCGGGTCGAGAGAAGACTAGCAGCTGACCTTTGTGCTGACGGTGTCTTTCTCTTCCCGGAGCTCTGGTATTTCCTCGAGCAATAAACTCTGTCACTGAACCCCAATTCTGACTCCGAGACTGGTATTTTTCCCCACAACACCACTATTAGGCAAGAATGTGGTTTGGATTACCAACTATTTATTGCAGTATTTTCATGAGTTTTGATCAGCCTCTTCCACTGTCACTGTGATCTCAAATTACTTGCATTGGCTAGTTTCAGGAAACCTAGGAAACCTGTGGCTGCAACATGAAGTTTGAAAGTATGTTGAAAAAAATAGATCAAACTGAGTGATTACCATTCTGTATGTTTCTTGGCAATACGCCTCTCCCAAGGGGGTTGCATACAACAGGTCTAACCTGCTCTGTTAAAACAGCTATCGGACATGCATTTTTGCTGAACTGAACACCTCCAACCAATGAGCAAACCAATGCATCGCTCCAGGTCAAAACTTCCTCATCGTTTTTTCCCGTCAGAAATCTCTGCGTATTTTTACAGCAGTGTTCCATTACATTTGGCAAGCTTTGCACATTTACAGTTGTGTGCAATTACAGCAAAAGATTTCTATTTGTACATTTTACAGCTAATAGAAACTGTTTGTGCGTTGTTCTGTCTCCGTCTATGAAAACTGTATGCATCTTCAGTTTTGTCTATTTCAGCGGATAGACTGTGTTCATCAATATTTGTGTACGATTATTACTCAGAGTATCTACATATAGCTTACATTTGCCCTTTGCACATCATTTTCTCTGCGTTCATTTACTTTATTGCAGTTGTGCTCCAGACCATTTATATACAGTATAAACAGAAGTAACAGAGATGACGAACTGAGCCTGGGAGACCCCACGCCAAATCCCCCTGGATTTGTGCAGACATCCATCACCCAGAACCAATCTGTAACACATGGTGAAAAGTGTATCTATTCAATTTGCTGTAATCAATCTACAACTGAGTGCAAGAAATGACTTTTTATCCCTCCAAATTCAGGAGTTCCACCTCTCAATATATATTTGACCAAAAACATGTGAAGGAAAAGTAATCATCAGTCCAACAGAATACACAGCACAAAACAAAAATAAAACAAAATAGAATAAAACCCGACTCCTGTCAGGCACAAACTTCAAGACTTTATAGTGAAGCTTTACAGCACCATGCCAAGGAGTTGCAATATGGGACTTCTCACTTACAGTTTCCACACAAGTTTCCAATTTCAATTGCTCCATTCTCAGGAGACATCAAGCCCAAAAGTTTCTGCTGCAAAGTGGAAGAGACATCTTGGCCTGTTTCCACGAGACTGCTGGGGTTTGTACATTAGAGGAGGTGCAGGAGACATGACGGCAGCAAATAAATAAATACCTGCTTAACACTTCATTAAAAATGAAGCAAGGTATCTGACCTGGTGCACATCAGATCAATAGATATGTGCAGAGAAAAATCCTGCAACACACAGGGACAGGTTCTGTCAACTAAATAATGGCAGGGCATTTTAATTTTGGGGTTTAAGTAGAGTGGCAAGCAAACCGTGAAGGAATGTACCAATAAAAAAAATTAACTTTGGAAATTAGTGCAATGTTTGTACTGGTATGGTTGTACTTTGATGTATAGAAGATGAAATGGATTAGCTCTTCATTTGCCAGTTGTCCTGTCATCTTGTTCACGGTCTATGATACCATGGTGTGTGGTGAATTTCCTCGTGCAATCATCTGCTCTTCATTTCATATGTATATGGAGATTTAACTGATAAATCAAGTGTGGATGGCGGGTGCATGTTATTACCCCTTTTAGTGTCGATAGTTCTGCCAGCATGTTTCACTCACTTTGTCAGTAACTCCAGAAGAGACTGTGGTGGGGAGGGAGCAGTGGTGGGAGTGATGATCGCTGTCTTTTCTGGAGTTGTCTGCCAAATGCCAGAAGGTGGCTCCCCACTTCACAAATTCCTTGGTGAGCACATGCCAGGCAAAGGCAGGTCAGAAAAGGTACTCCTCTTCCTCTCTAATGGATGAAAGAAGCCCTGCCAAAAGACCCAGTGGCCACATTGCACATGAAGTCTGAACCAATGGTCGGCAGAAACAAAGTGGGAACCAGTAGAGGAGATTGGTAAATAATCTTCCGTGTTTGGCAAAGATGGGTGCCATTATTTTCTCGCTGTCAACCTCACATAAGACCATCACTCAATCTAACTCTGCCACTGCATATGCATGACGTACACTGCAGGACTCACGCCCACCATGTACTGATAAGTTTCGAATGATTCCTGAGGTTCCCTGACATATTTACTGGGTTGGATTTACCACATCACAAGGCTATGCTTCCTCATGAAGCCTGCCCGTGGGCCACAAGCTGACCACTGTATGCCCACATATGCTTAAGTCTGCCCTTTGGCCCAAAGCAGCCCTCTGTTGGTGTGTAAACTCATATCGGCCTTTCAGCCAGAAGTTGCCTCCTCTTTGTGCTGTGCCAGTTGGGCTCAAAGATGCCAAGGAACACAGACTCCTCGCTTTGACTGGATGTGTCAACTAGGAGGTGCCAGCCCAAGTGACTTTGTAGCATTTAAAACTGTATTGCTATAAGAACAATGCAAGACACACTTACTTACTCAATGGAATAATTCAACTTGCCAACTACATGTCTCCTTTTGCTGTGAGGTTTCTGAAGTTTCAAGCTTTTTGATTGGGTCATGTGATTAAGGCATATAAGCTATGATCCCTGCTGATGGTACTACTGGACAAGTCAGGCCACCTAGCCTGATAGATTGTAAGTTTAATTTTGCAGTCAGTTACCGTAATGGTTCGTCACCTGAATATATGCACACAAGACTGTCAGTGTTCTAAAACCACAGGACACAACTTCAATACATGGGAGAAAAAAGAAGCAAACAAGGCTTTGACAGTGTATACAACGGTGAAGAAAGATCTTAACTGAAACAAAACAATGTTTTATCATGTTTTCCCTTGCAAATACTCAATCCCAGAGAAATTTCACTCCCATCTCAACTTGTGTTAATATTTCTGGATCTTTGATTTTAACATAGAGGCAGATGGGTTTTGATTTCAATTTTTTATGAAGGTTTTTTTTGTTTAAGAAGTCAAAAAGTCATTTGAAGCTGTGACATATTCATATATTTTCCAAAAATGCACTTGGTTTAGACAAAATATCTGCGGTGTTAATTGATGGAATGTTTATACTGCTGAGTGTACAACAGACAGAGAAAACAGGGACCATTGATTTCTTCCTATGCAAGATGGCGCCGGATATGGTCGACTCCTTGTGAGCTCCTGCGTGCAGATCTAAGTTTCCTATTTCCTACAATCGTTCTACACTCTTTAAACTTAATAGCATGCTTTCAAAAATTACTAATAACTCTGTTTTATCTAAACTCATGGGTTTGATTTAGTTTTCTCTTCAGTTCTGAAGAATTAGGAGTTCAGTTCATGAGAACAGTTGTCTGAGCAGAACAGGATTAGTCTGTGAAGTCTCCAAGTTGTGAGAGGATGTGTAGAAGTTTTCACGTTGTCAGAACTGAAGAGAGGTTCGGGTCAGCAGAACCGGAATGAAGACAGAAAACTGTTTCAACAATTCAAAAAGATAAATTAGAAACAATTAGTTCTGGAAGAAAAAAAAAAGAGTTGAGATGGGAGTGAAATTTCTCTGGGATTGAGTATTTGCAAGGGAAAACATGATAAAACATTGTTTTGTTTCAGTTAAGATCTTTCTTCACCGTTGTATACACTGTCAAAGCCTTGTTTGCTTCTTTTTTCTCCCATGTATTGAAGTTGTGTCCTGTGGTTTTAGAACACTGACAGTCTTGTGTGCATATATTCAGGTGATGAACCATTACGGTAACTGACTGCAAAATTAAACTTACAATCTATCAGGCTAGGTGGCCTGACTTGTCCAGTAGTACCATCAGCAGGGATCATGATAAGTTCCTTGGTCAGACAATGCTGATTCCAGTGAGTTGTGCAATTAATTAGATGTAAATACAAGCAGCTAGCCTTATTGACACCTGCTGGCGAGATAGTGAATCTGTCATCTAAAGTGAGATTGATCTCAATGGTGATAAGCTAATTTTCTGACTTTTAACCAATTGATTATATTCACCTGTCTGCCTTTATTTACACCACAGAGGACACTAGAAAATCCTGCCTAATTATTGCAAGCATTTGTCAGGACATGGAGTTGTTCATGGCAGCAGCACTAATATCAAGTGGCTTATAAAACATACTTTAATGAAACAAATATGGTGAAGAATGTCCCAACATCAAATGAGAAGGAAGTTATCCTCTGCAATTAGGAAACAGTATGGAGAATGACCAAACCCTCTCCAAACAATAACAGGTATTGCAACCGTCTTAAAAGGAGACAAAAAATGTCACATTTTTGAGGAGGTATTATTGATGTAGGCATAACATAGTGGTGGTACTGTGACTAAACAAGGGCAAAGGGCACAAAAGGCTAAACTCAGAAGATAAAGGGAGGAGTACAAGATTGGAGGAAATGCAGAGGGACCAGTGATCAAGAACTGGAGTCATTTGAAAGCAAGAACAATTGCTTACATGTAATCTGTTGGGCGTCCGAGACAGTTAGGAATTGGAAACAGAGATGAAAATGATTTTAGTGCAGGGTAGGATCCAAGCAATGATATTTTGGACAAGCTGGGTGAGTCAAGTTTGGAAGACAGCCCTCATCCATTTGGACACTCTTTGCTGTTTTTGACAGAATGCTAGGTCAAAATCATCAAGATAATTCCTCACTTTAAACTCTATTGTTCCCTCATCCTGTCACTGAATTCTCTGCACATCTTGACTATTTGTGTTATGTGCCGGTCCTGTACGAAGTGATCTGAGTTACATATGTTATGAGGGCCAGAGGCAGTGAAGATTGGAACTGGTGGAGCCCAGTCAGACCACATGGGAGCCCTAATAGAACAACTGTAATAGTTATCATTTGGCTTTATTTCTTATTTTCCTAACTTATACTATGTAATGTAGTGTAATTTTTTTTCTTTATTTTCTGTACGTAAGATTTATACCTTGGTACTCTGTACCTAAGATGGTATTGTATGTTGGCAATATGATACACCTTTTACTGAACTCCTGTTCTTTTGCAACTTTAGTACACGTGATAATAAACCTAATTCTGATTATAATTCTAATTCTGGAGGAACAGTAGCACAGAATGAAATTATGAAGTCTTAAGCTGCATGGACAGAATGCCTCACAGAAAATACAGAAATGCAGGTTGCATGAGGGACATGAGTCACTAACATAGAAGTGTATTTCAGCAAAGGGGGAAAGGCCAGTTTAGCTGTCTACTGCATGAGGATCTGCTATCACTTGCTTACACTAATGCTCTGGAGCTTGATGGTGAGAAACATACACCTCCCTTATTGCAAATGCTCATTTCGGCCGATGATGAACAATAACAGTTCCATTTATCAAGCACATTTTAATGCAGTAAAATATCTCAAAGTACTTAACATTGAACAAAATTTGACATTGTGCTGTCAAAAGGACAGCTTTGTAAATCTTGGTGAAAGAGGTAGATCTTGAAGAACCTCTTAAGATACAAGATTCATGGAAAGGTGATGAGGCTGATGGAACGAGGTTAAGAGCTTAGGGCTCAAGAATTTGGGGGAACATCCATCAATGGTGGAATGAGCCTTTTCTAACAAGGTCACTAACAACATAAGACACCCTGTTGAGGCTTCCCAAAGAACTACAGTAATACTAACACCCTATTTAGCTGCATACATGGCATACACACAGCATGTGTTGCAAGACAATGGCCACAATTCAAGGTAATAGGGAGAAATCCCCACTGATACCATGTGAGAGGGAGGGCGATACTGGGCCCTTCAAAGGGCAACACTAATAAACATGCATCTGCACAGTGAAGCTGAAATACACTTGTGACCCTTAAGCGTAAATCTACTGTGCATAGTCCACCTCCTTGACTGAAATCCTTGCACTCCTGACCATTTCATATATGTGGTGGATGGAGAGAGGATTCATGATTGTAAAATAAAAAAATTGGATGGGTACTGCAGGAAAACAATAGAAGGGTATTAGATTGCAATGGGATTGCCTCTAGGGAGAGTCAGCAAGGACTCAATGAGTGATTGGCGTCTTTTTGTATTGTACAGAGTCAATGAGTGTGTGACTCCTGTAAAGTGTCTTTCATTGTCTTGAACACTTTCTGTAATGACCAAGGTGTTCTGACATGGGCACTTCTTCTGAATATATTGAGAAAATGTAGTAGATAACTTGTTGATTCACAGAGATAATTTCCCTAAGTTGCTGTTGAAGAACAAATCTGCAAATATAGCAATATCAGCAGAAACTATTTCTGCGCATGCATTTTTACTGCAGGTGTTAAGCAGTTTATTCGAAATGGATTCATAACATCATTCACCAGTACACAAAATATTCTGTGAATGAGTTACTCTCTTAATATTATCTCCAAATTTACATTCTCTGGCATGCTCTTTTTTCTTGAAATAAAGTTGCTTAAAATATATTTTTGCAATGTTTCTTCAATATGTGGCCAGATTGAAAATTTGCCAAGTTGAGTAA
The DNA here is from genome assembly GCF_037043375.1 of Chiloscyllium plagiosum. Lineage (NCBI taxonomy): Eukaryota > Metazoa > Chordata > Chondrichthyes > Orectolobiformes > Hemiscylliidae > Chiloscyllium > Chiloscyllium plagiosum. The sequence goes on along the minus strand of NW_028270186.1, from coordinate 14,413,454 downwards.
AAATGTCAATAAAATTGCTTTCAATCATAGTTTCCTGTTCAAAGTTCAGATTGAATGACTGACTACATATGTCAAAAGGGTCTGTGGTATAATGACATAAAATTCTTTTACCGTCATCTGCAATTCATTGAATCACAGAATTTCTTTTCCATTCTATAGTTATATTAGATTAGATTCCCTATAGTTTGAAACAGGCCCTTTGGCCCAACCAATCCACACCAACCCTCCGAAGAGAAACCCACCCAGTCCCATTTCCCTCTGACCAATGCACCTATCACTATGGGCAATTTAGCATGGCTAATTCACCCACTTGCACATCTTTGGACTGTGGGAGGAAGCCAGAGTACCTGGAGGAAACCCACGCAGACACAGGGAGAATATGCAAACTCCACACAGATAGTCACCCAAGGCTGGAATCGAACCTGGGACCCTGGTGCTGGGAGCCACAAGTGCTAACCACTGAGTCACCGTGCTGCCCTGCAATTTGCCTCTACAGTGTGTCATCATGTTATGTCTTTGTTTTGTGCTTGACCTTCCTCATTCCAATTTGTGTTTGAGGAAGACATTAACATCACAGGTTAACATAGTTACATTGTATTCTTCTTTCTCTCTCTCTCTCTTACCAAATGCACGGTTTCACCAAGAAGGTAAACGAGCAGCCTACTGCTCAGCTTCTGTCAAAGGCCATTCAACAGCCAACTGTTCAGTGCATCATCAAAGCAGGCCCTACATTCTCTTGAGACTTGCATTTCACCTCCCTCCCCATGGGGCAAGTACTGGGCTGCAGTTGATAATTTACCTCCAAAATACTCTGAAATTGTGTTTTTGTGCACCATGTCGCCCTATTGCATGTCATCCTTGCTTGAACCTTCCATTGCCGTTATCTGTGAATTAGAAGTATGTGAGCAGGAACTGTTTGCCCACTACTTTGTTGAAAGCACTGAGGAGGTAGCTGATACCAACCTTGGCAGTAGATGCTGCACAGTAGGTTTGATTTCACTCTGTGATCCATGATTTGATTTGCAATTGTAGGCATCATTGTATCTTGATAAGTGCACAAGGCAGCTTGCCAAGAAAAGTTGTGTTTGGATCAGGATTTCTATAAACAGCAGATTGAAGTTACTAATTTGTAGATCATTGTGCACAGCCCAGTTAATCATTCACTCAGCTGCTCAGTGTAACCAAAACCTGAAGAAAAACTCATACAAATGTAATTAACTTCAAGATGTACAACAGTCTTAAAGGAAATGTGCAGCGAATTGAATAAAGTTGGGATGTGACAAGCATAAGAACAGATAATTAGTAAAAACATTGGAAGAAGGAATTTTTAATCATGAAAAATGCCAGGATAAATTAAACCATTGGAATTCTGCACATGTGAACTGAATTGAGGTTGTTTGGTTCAATGAAACTCAAAAATGTGAAAGGATAGCAGGAGTTTGATTTTTTGAATTTTGTATTTCAGTGTGGATCACTTAAATGATAATGAGAAGTTTATCTGTGCTCAGCATTTTCCTAAAGATGACTGTCATACAAGAGATAACAAAGAGCATGCGACTTAGGCAGGCACCGTGGCCAGGTAGGACTACAAAATGGGATGGAATGAGACATATCTACCCTGGAAAGTCCTCCAATTCTGCTATCAGAAGCTGCCAGAAAAATCTCATCGAATGAGAGCCTGTATGTATGCTACAAATGTTTTTTTTAAAAGGCTGTAATCACTTACCAGCGAAGAGTATTAAGGCAAAAGTGATGACAATTCTGATATTCGATGTTTTCCCTGCCCACAAAAATCCTGATTTGGTGGAATTCTGGTCATATTCTCTCAAACAACTTCAGGATCTTTTAGCGGCTATTCTGCCAACAAAACAGCCAAATGGAATTTTGTGGAGCATTGTCTATGCTTTATAATATTGATATGCTTTATAATATTGATACCCTTTATTGTCAGTGGGGTGTATCAGACTAAGTCTTGCTTTAAGAAAGAGCTTGGTAGGAACACATGGATGTTTTCCCAGGGAGTGTGCTGTGTTTTTTGGTTTGTAGATATATTTATTAGCAAGGAAAAAACAAGTTTTGACGCAACAAGAATATAAAGTTATTGAAAATATAATAAATAACAAATACCAGCATTATAGAGAAAGACGCAAATTACTATACAATTGCTGTCTACTAACTTACCCTATAATGCAAAACAAAACCTAACACTGTGCAAAACAACACCAATAAATAAGTAAGTGACTAATAAAACAAAAAAAACCCGAAAAGAACACACAAAAACACAAAATGACAATGGAGTGTTGTATATATACCCGTATTAACTCAGGAGTCCCCCCTCCAGGGCTCAGGTCTCAACAAACCTAACCGTCCTGGTTAAACAAACACCCTAGTTAAGGTAGCAGACAAATCCGTATCCAAATAACTTAAAAATGGCTGCCATGTCTTATAAAAAAGGTCTATTGTGTGGTGCACCATGTTTGTAAAAAAATCCAAGGGAATGTGCTCCATAATTAATTTCCACCATCCCAGCAAGCTCGGTGGATTCTCAGACACCCAGTTCATCAGAATATTCTTCTGTGCACAGTAAGTAAGAATAGTTTCTTCCCATGCCCATCTCAAGTTGGTGAATTCAGTAGACCTGGGAGGAGCTATATCGAGTCTACTTTACCATCAGTCCTCAATACTCTTCCTATCCCTCTCACCACAGCGCTCCAATAAACACGGAGCCTGTGTCATTTCCAGAAGCAATGGGTAAGAGTACCAAGACTTATTTTACATTTGGGGCTGATTGAAGATGCCCCATTTTAACCTTCGCCTGACAGCCTGTGCAGAATTTTAAATGCACAGTGTGTGTCGTATTATAGATTGAGATCTTTCACACGTCCTCCCTTATGTCCTCCCACGTTTCAGAAGAGATCTCCACTCTGAGCTCTTGCTCCCAAACCTCACATAACCGGTTAATATCCTGCCAGGCCCAGCCACCCAGCATGCAACAGAAGGCATTAACCGAGAGGGTGCTTGTGGAATGTAGCAACAACCTCTCTGTATCGGGCTTATAGGGCTTAGTGAGAAGCGTAGTCTTCTTCTGGATGAAATCCATAGCCTGATAAAAACGGAAAAGATCTCTGCTGAGCAGCCCGGACTTGCGGCTCAGTTGCTTGAAAGACATCATAACCTCCCCCTCAAACAAGTCTCCCAAACTGGAAACTCCTCTTGCTGCCCATAGTTTGAACCCTGAGTCCATCATCCCTGGTCGGAGCCCCGGCATACCAACTGTGGGAGTGAGTGGCGAAATCTTGGATAAGCAAACCTCAGTCTGACGCATCGTCTTCCACGCCTTGACCGTACTAATAACAATGGGGTTCCGGCAGTGGTCCATAACTGTCCTCATCTTATCCATGAACAACAGGTTAATAAGACGGCACTTTGCCTGGGAGGCTTCGATATCCAGCCATATTGAGCCTAGATCATTACCTGCCCAATCACACACAAAAGACAGCATGGAACTCAATTGATACCTCCCGATGTCTGGGAAATCAACTTCTCCCCCTCCTTGAGGCAACTGCAGTTTAGTAAATTTGATGAAGGACCACCACGATGCCAGACAAAGGAACTAAACTAACCCATAAGTTTCTGCACGTTGACCTGGGAAACATTATAGGGGGCATACGCATGGGATAAAGCAAACGAGGAAGGACATTCATCTTAATAAAGACTATTTGCCAAACCACAAAATTGGAAGAGCCTCCCATCCCAGGAGATCCCGGCTAATATTGTCGAGCAGGTGAGCAAAATTAGTCTGAAATAACCAATCGAAAGTGGGGGCGGGGGCGTAATAAAGATCCCTAGGTATTGGAAACCTGCCCATGACCACTTAAAGGGGAACCTTGGGCCACCTTCAATCTCTGACACTTCCTTGAGGTTCCCCAAATGTATGGCCTTCCATTTTGCAAAATTGATCTTATATTCTGAAATAGCCCCAAATGAATTAAATCTCTGTATCAGATGGGGTACGGAGGTCATCGGATCCGATAAAAACAGAAGGACATCATCCGCATACAGTGTAATCTTGTATACCCTTGTTCCCACTTCCGGAGCGGCTATGTAGACGCTGTGACGAAAGACCTCTGCCAGCGGCTCTATCACCAACGTAAACAACAATGGTGAGAGGGGGCAGCCTTGACGACTACCCCGTCAATCGTAAATTTCCCAGATTTCACTCTGTTGGTGATGACCATGGCCAGAGGGTGGTGATATAAAACCTCCATACACCTAGCAAAGACCCCACCCAACCCAAACCGTTCTAAGGCATAAAAGAGATATGGCCATTCCACCCAGTCAAATGCTTTCTCTCCATCTAAGGAGATCACCAACCCCTGGATCGATCGTTGCTGACATGCTTGGATCATATTCAACAACCTTCTAATATTATTAGAGGACCTACGGCCCCTTATAAAACCTGTCTGGTCCTCTTTGACAATATGGGGCAGCACCTTCTCCAATCTCAGCCCCAAAATCTTAGACAGAATCTTGAAATCTGAATTTAATAGAGAGAAGAGCCTGTATGAAGCACAATCCTCAGGAACCTTCCCCTCCTTAAGAATGAGGGAAATATTAGCTTCTCTCAAAGATGGTGGGAGGCATTCATGCATATAGGAGTGATTCTACATTTCCAGCATCAGCCCTGACAGAATTCCTATAACTCCTTATAAAACTTACCCGGGACACCATCAAGACCAGACACTTACCCCTCTGAAGTTGCCTAGCTGCCTCCTGTATTTCCTGAACTGTCAAGGGGGCATTAAAGAGAGAGGCCTGTTCTAAGGTTACCCCTGGAAAGTCCAGATTCTTAAAAAAGGCTTCCATCTTGGCCCTCCTTTCCTCACAACTTTCAGACCGATACAATTTAGAGTAAAAACTCCGAAAAGCCTCATTAATCTTTTGGGATCGTATGTAAGGACCTGGTGCAGTCTCTAACTGCAGTAATGAATTGGGGAGCGTGCTTTTTCCTAGTCAGATACGCTAAATACTTCACAGGCCTATCCCTATACTCGAGCAGCCTTTGTCTAGCAAAAGCAAGTTCTTTCTTTGTGGCTTGTGTAAATACTGAATTCAAGGCAGCCCGGAGGGCCGTGATCCATTGTAGCTTGGTCACTGAAGGCCGCGCAAAATGTGCTGCCTCAGCGGCTTTCAACTATGTCTCAGGTAGACGCTGCTGTTCCTCCTTCTGTCATTTCCTGCTAGCCGAATAAGAAATAGCTAATCCCCTAGCAGAGGTCTTAGCGGTCTCCCATAGCATAGATGGACTACAAGCCGTGCCTGAGTTGATCGTCAAGAACTCTAGGCCTTAACCTCCAAATACACTACCGTGTGATCAGAGATAGTTATGTTCCCGATTTTACAACCCATAATCGAATCCAGAAGGGTTAAGGGAGCCAGAAAAAGTTCAATCCTTGTGTTCAACACACATTTATGTGGGTTTGAAAGAAAGGTGAAGTCCCTGCCAGTAGGGTGAAGACATCTCCAAATGTCCACCGGCCCCAACTCCTCGCATAAGTCAGCCACCTGCTTGGCCTGTGAAGAGATAGTTGGAGCCCACTAGACATCCTGTCCACTGTCAGATCCAAAGGCAATTGAAATTCCTCCCCCGCCATAATAATGTGTCGTGTTCCAAAGGCACTCAGATTAGAGAAGGCACTAATTAAAAAGTTGAGGGATGCGTCAGAGGACAGTAGACATTTAAATTGCCATATACCGCCTTATATATCAGGGCTTTAAGTATCACAATCCACCCCTGCTCATCTTTCACTTGCTCTAATAATGTGAATGAGAGATTTTTCTGGATAAGTACTGCCACTCCCTTACTTTTAATAGTAAAGGATGAAAAGAATACACGGTCATAACCCCCCTGTTGTAACCTCAGGTGTTCCCCATTGTCAAGATGGGTTTCCTACAACAGGGTGTTCTCAACCCTTTCTCTCTTAAGGCTACAAAGCACCTTTATCCTTTTAATGGGTGAATGACTTCCCTTGATGTTCCAGGTACACCATTTAACAAGACACTTAGCCATATCCCCTTTCAGAGACCCTTGAACCCCTGGTAGGGAGAACCCTGCTTACAATGTGCTGAGCACAAGTGAATAAAGACTCAGAGTCATAGAATTATGTATACAAAAACTATTCTATCATAACTACAAACAACTATTGCTCCCAAAAAACTGCAAAGAAAACCAACTATAAAACCTTGAACAGAAGATTCTCCACTCTTCCCATAGGGGGCACTCACCCTACCCATCCCTTCCAGCACAGCTCCTTCGGGCCTGGACTGTGCCCCAGCCTGATGCAAGAAAAAAGTAAATAAACAAGTAGATGATCCTTCAGTCAACAAAAGAAGACAAAGTCAGGATAAGCACTCCACCCATCTCTGCCTCCATGTCATCCCGAGTTGTGACTAAAAGAGAAAGAGAACAAATAAAGGGATGCAACAAAGGACACCCACAAAATTTCCCATGATAAAGTCCAGTTACAAAAATATAATAGGAACAACATATTCCAAGATTTTTTTAAAAATTATTTTGGAAAGAGAAAGAGAGAAAAAAATTGAGGGGAGGGAAAATACAGGGAAAGGAGGAAAAGAGAATGAACATTAACCATATTCTTCAGACTAATCAATCTATTTTAAAGTGCCTACAAAGTTCTTGGCTTTATCCACTGAGTGAAACATATAAACTGAGTCCTCGTGCTGAAACAGAGCACTGCGGGGTACCTCACAGAGTACTGGATGCCCAGGTTCCTCAGCCTCTTTTTAACTTCATCAAAGGACTTCCTCTTTCAAATTACAGCTGCCGAGAAATCCTACAAAAACATAATTTTTGACCCCTTGTGCAGCATTGCCTGTGGATCTTTTTCCTAGTGATCTGGAGGCTTCTATCACTATGCATTAGGACCGGGTTGGGATGCTGTACCGTCCTGGACCTGCGCAATGCCACACGATAGGCCCTTTCGATATGCAGCCGTCTGGATTCGATTTGAAGGCCCAGGAACTGCGGCAGCCAGTTTTCAAAGAAGCAGACTGGCTGCCCACCTTCTTCACCCTCCAGGAGCCCGACAATCCAAAGATTCGACCTCCGACCTCGATTTTCGAGGTTGTCGACCTGGTCTCGTAAGATCCCCACTTCCTGCTCCGGTACCTGGATTCATCCAGATGAGGACTCGATCGCCGTTTCAGAGGCCGTGATTTGACCCTCCACCTCCTCCATCTGCTCCCCAAGGGCCTGGAGCTCCCATTCATGCTTCTACAGGATGGACGCGATGCGTTGGACCTGCGCACGGATTTCCTCAATCACATCCCCAAACTTCGCAGTAAGTCTCGCCATCGTTGACGCCAATTCCTGTGAATCCATGAAGTCCCCCAGGGTTTGAGAGAGGCTGCTGCTGTTGTCTCTGGTGTGCCTGGTGCTGCAGGGGAATGTCCTCCCTGCTGCTGTTTGCTCACTCCTTTTCCTTTTGGCATCCCTCCCACTCCCGAACATTAACAAATATGTGTTCTATAAGGTTTTAAACTTAATAAGTCCTCCACATAAGTTGGCCAGGGATGGCAAAAAACACCAATATACCTTGGCTGTTCGGCAGAGCCACCCACGGCGGTTCTACAGAATTGCCACCATCTTGCCGAGTCCGGGGGAGTGTGTTGTTTAAGTCTACACAGATTAAAGTCAAGTGGAAATCACTGAATTGATTAACCCAGCCTCTTATACTATTTATCTTGTTTTTAAACACCTTGGGAATGTTACACTTTGTTAAATGAACACTTACTTTGTAAGTAAGTGTTGATACCTTATTATGTTCATAATTACTGTTGAACATTTCACTGTCCCAAAAAAACTAACTTATATTTGAAGAATAAAAAATGTATTCATTGTGATATTGTTTTAAAAAAAACACTTTATAACAAGCATAAATATTATATATTTCAGCTTTGACTTAAACCCAGTCATTTCGTATAGTGCCTGTAAAGTTTTAATAAAAATGTGAACAATTCATTGCATTTTCCTTCCTAGTTTGCTGTCCACGAGAACAGTCCAATACAATTGGCAGCTCACCTTGCCTGGTCACACCAATTGTTGCTGGACACCTGGAGAGCTCCTTGACCTGGCACTGGGATCCAGAGCGACATTAGAAAAGAGGAAATCCAAAATCACAGAGATCATTTAAGCACTGTTGTTTTGCTATTGACTGTGTAATCTGGTCTTTACAGCCTTTTGTATCAGCAAAAATCCTTGTACAGAAACAAATTTGCTGGCTGGTCTGTTGTGTATTATGGTTGGATTAAATCAGTCAGGTCCCTGTGAGAACATATAAGACAGGTAGTTTTTCAATTATTCAAAAGGCAAAAGTGAGGACTGCAGATGCTGGAAATCAGAGTCTAGATTAGAGTGGCGCTGGAAAAGCACAGCAAGCCAGGCAGCATCCGAGAAGCAGGAAAATCGACCCTTCCTAATGAAGGGCTCCTGCCCGAAATGTCGATTTTCCTGCTCCTCGGATGCTGCCTGACCTGATGTGCTTTTCCAGTACCACGCTAATCTGGACCCCAGTTTTTCAACTATTGTCTTCTATTTACACTTTTTTTGAAGTGCTCTCCCTGACATTGAAAATTATTTACTTTGGCGTAACCAATCTGCAGTGAAGAGACGGACAGTGATAATGTCACTGGACTAGTAAGCTAGAAACCAAACCCGTTAACCTGGAATATGGGTTCAAATTCCACTACAGCAGCTTGTAAAACTTAAATGTCATTAATTAACACAAATCTGAACGAGAAAGCTTGCCTTCACCACGATCCTACAAAACTATCAAATGGAAATGAAAACTTATCTGGTTAACTAATGCCCTTTCCAAAAGAGAAATTTTCCTGCACACGATTTCAGCACTTTGATACTGCCTTCTGAAATGGCCCATGAAGCCACTCGGTTCAAAGACAATTGTGAATGGAGAACCAATGCTGGCCTTAGCAGCCACACCCATGTAGCGATTGTAATGAGGTCAGCGAGGTGGATCCCCTAGAATATGAGTTCCCTGATTCCCAAACAGGGAGCCTGGCTGACAGATTTAAACAGGAGTGTCAGATGTCCTGTTCACTCTGAGAGCTGGCTCTGAGGGAGCTGGATCAGTGTCAAGGACTTTCCATCTGTTAATAAAGGGCGACTTGGTGACAGGATACCGGCCTCGGTGAAGTTATTTCAACCTACATGCTATGAAAGATTTTTTAAAACTGTAAACAACAACCAAATGCATGACCTCCTTGTACCCTTGCTGTCTTTACCCAAGCTAACCTGACTGTCACTTACTGTCCAGGATAATACAATCCTGTCTTAACTCTCTGTCAGTCCTCTAAGCAGCACAGTCTTCAGTGATATATTCGTGGCCAATTCAAGCTGATTTCCATGTTGTGCTGTGGCTAGCTGCCCAGCACGTTCATTGACTGACAACCTCCAGCTTATTTTTCCCACTCTTTTCATTCTTTACGGGCCACATACAGACAATGCTCTCTGACATGACCAATATTTGAATATTCTTTAAATGCAACAGCTCTGCTCACATTCCAGACGATGCTTAATCTAGTTTCTCATCTATTTTCCATTCTGTTTGGATTAAAACAGTAACGTTTGATTGCAAGGCATTGCACCGGAACATTCTTCCAATTTGTGACTCTTAGATATATCTTTTTCTTGTATAGTAGATTGCATTTTCTGTTATCTATCTTAAGAAGAATATCTTATTTTATCCGTGCTGATTTGAAATCCACAGAACTCCACCTCCAGCTCATCCTGTGCAGTTTTACTGAGCGCCTTTTGCAAACCTAGGCACATACAGAATGTTAATCCCCTCTGGTATTGTTCTATTTCAACCAACATGTTTTTCAAAAATTTGACATTTCTTATTTTTCTTTGAAGACTGTTCTGTTCATCAAGGAAAGTAAATGCAAGACTGGGGTATTATTGACAAAGTATCACCATCAAATATTCTCACATCAGGTACTGCACAACCTGACCTTCCTGTCTCTCGTCACTATGGTTTGACTGCAAACTCAGATAAACACTTCCTGGACACGAGTATTCCACTGTTTTCATGAACAATCTTTGTGAAAGGATAAGTAGCAATACTTAGAGTGAGATTTGAACATAGCTCAGTGGTCAGATTTGAGGGTGGTGAATGCCTTTGGTAGGAGATGAGGAACTTCGACATAAGTAGGAGTTCCACTGCTTGCTGTGGAGAACAAATTATAGTTTCCCAGATGGACCCCTGGATGGACCAATCCATTCAAAGGATGAATGGGGTCAATCCCTGGTAGAAAGAGGCCAGGCAATTGATTCCAATCTTAGTGCCCTGGATTTGGACATAGTTAGAGGGATAGGTGGTCTATTTGGTCTAGTAAATAGAGGCCTTTGTTGTTAATGTTATGAAGGTGTAGAAGTACCTTTAAGAACATTAAAAGCTAGCAGAACTACCTGACAGCACCAAGTGTTCGGAACAAGATACAATATAAAGTGTGGTTGAGCAGCTAGTGTAGCTGGTTGCCTGGAGATAAAACAAATGCAAATTAAGCCAATCAGTTTAAATTAAACCACAGAAAGTGCAAAACTCCAAACATGTTTGAGTTTAGTGTATTGACAATATGAAAAGCCAATGACACAATCTGATGGTTTGGGAGTATAACATCCCCCAAACTGTTATGACACAGGAATTTAAGTTTTCATTTGTGAGAAGGAAAGGCAGATTCCTTGGAAGTTGTGACAGGCAGCTTCAGAAAGGCTTTGGAAGAAATTTGGTGCAGATGTGTGATGGGTGGAAGGCCTGCTTTTTCATAAAATAATAAACCAAAACATAAAACATCAGTCCTCACCCTATACTCTACTCATGCCACTTCATGTCTTCTATATGACCCCATGGTCCATCACACCCTCCACGCTAACCTATTGTCTTGGGCCCACCCCATAACCTTTCATAGTTCTTATGCTGATGGTGTCAACTCATGCCAACACATGATCCATTATCCTTTTATATTTCATATTCTACACGAGTTTATTAAACTGCTACTCATCCACATACTGAAGCAGATAGAATGAGTTTGTCTGTCTTCAAAACTCAAAGTACTCATTCCTTTTAATTCAAAGGTACAGTTGGTAAGTTTGCAGATGACACAAAAATTGGAGGTGCAGTGGACAACGAAGAAGGTTACCTTGGAGTACAATGGTATTTTGATCAGATGGGCCAATGGGCTGAGGAGTGGCAGATGGAGTTGAATTGAGATAAATGTGAGGTGCTGCATTTTGGAAAGGCAAATCAGAGCAGGACTTATTCACTTAATGGGAAGGTCCTGGGGAGTGTTGTTGAACAAAGAGACCTTGGAGTGCAGGTTCATAGCTCCTTGAAAGTGGAGTCGCAGGTAGATAGGATAGTGAAGAAGGCATTTGGTATGCATTCCTTTATCGATCATTGAGTATAAGAGTTGGGGGTAATGTTGCGGCTGTACAGGACATTGGTTAGGCCACTTTTGAAATATTGTGTGCAATTCTGGTCTTCCTTCTATCAGAAGGATGTTGTGAAACTTGAAAGATTCAGGAAAGATTTACAAGGACGTTGCCAGGGTTGGAGGGTTTGACCGATAAGGAGAGGCTGAATAGGCTGGGACTGTTTTCCCTAAAGCATGGGAGGCTGAGGGGTGACCTTAAAAGAGGTTTATAAAATCATGAGGGGCATGGGTAGGGTAAATAGACAAGATCATTTCCCTGGGGTGAGGGAGTCAAAAACTAGAGGGCATAGGTTTAAGGTGAGAGGGGAAAGATATAAAAGGGACCTAAGGGGCAACATTTTCGTACAGAGAGTGGTGTGTGTGTATGGAATGAGCTGCCAGAGGAAATGGTGAAAGCTGGTACAATTACAACATTTAAAAGGCATCTGGCTGGGTATGTGATTAGGTAGGGTTTAGAGGGATACGGGGCCGGGTGCTGGCAGGTTGGACTAGATTGGATTGGGATATCTGGTTGGCATGGACGAGTTGGACCGAAGGGTCTGATTCCATGCTGTACATCTCTATGTCTCCCTATGACTCAAAGCAAAACGGTGATTTGCATTTCCCCCTTTCTAAGCCACCGATAGAAATCAGCCCTTAAATGTCTGCTGTAATGAAGACCCCTATTTATCTCTTCAGCTTATCTGTGGGGATACTGCCAAAGAATGGGAATAATGGGGCAATTCTTTCAAAGAGCCAGCGCAGGCACGATGGGCTGAATGGATGTTTTCTCTGATGTGCACTGTATAATTCAATATTGAATGCAATTTCATCTTCTATTGGGTTCAGGGACATCATCTATAACTCAATGTTAAATGGATCATAGAGTCATAGAGATGTACAGCATGGAAACAGACCCTTCGGTCCAACCCGTCCATGCCGACCAGATAACCCAACCCAATCTAATCCCACCTGCCAGCACCCGGCCCATATCCCTCCAAACCCTTCCTATTCATATACCCATCCAAACGCCTTTTAAATGTTGCAATTGTACCAGCCTCCACCACTTCCTCTGGCAGCTCATTCCATACACGTACCACCCTCTGTGTGAAAACGTTGTCCCTTAGGTCTCTTTTATATCTTTCCCCTCTCACCCGAAACCTATGCCCTCTAGTCCTGGACTCCCTGACCCCAGGGAAAAGACTTTGTCTATTTATCCTATCCATGCCCCTCATGATTTTGTAAACCTCTATAAGGTCACCCCTCAGCCTCCGACGCTCCAGGGAAAACAGCCCCAGCCTGTTCAGCCTCTCCCTGTAGCTCAGATCCTCCAACCCTGGCAACATCCTTGTAAATCTTTTCTGAACCCTTTCAAGTTTCACAACATTTTTCCGATAGGAAGGAGACCACAATTGCACGCAATATTCCAACAGTGGCCTAACCAATGTCCTGTACAGCCACAACATGACCTCCCAACTTCTGCACTCAATTCTCTGACCAATAAAGGAAAGCATACCAAAATTCCTTCTTCACTATCCTATCTACCTGCGACTCCACTTTCAAGGAGCTATGAACCTGCACTCCAAGGTCTGTTTGTTCAGCAACACTCCCCAGGACCTTATCATTAAGTGTATAAGTCCTGCTAAGATTTGCTTTCCCAAAATGAAGCACCTCACATTTATCTAAGTTAAACTCCATCTGCCACTTCTCAGCCCATTGGCCCATCTGGTCCAGATCCTGTTATAATCTGAGGTAACCCTCTTCGCTGTCCATTCCACCTCCTATTTTGGTGTCATCTGCAAACTTACTAACTGTACCTCTTATGCTCGCATCCAAATCATTTATATAAATGACAAAAAGTGGAGGGTCCAGCACTGATCCTTGTGGCACTTCACTGGTCACAGGCCTCCAGTCTGAAACACAACCCTCCACCACCACCCTCTGTCTTCTACCTTTGAGCCAGTTCTGTATCAAAATGGCTCTTTCTCCCTGTATTCCATGAGATCTAACCTTGCTCATCAGTTTCCCATGGGGAACCTTGTCGAACGCCTTACTGAAGTCCATATAGATCACATCTACTGTTCTGCCCTCATCAATCTTCTTTGTTACTTCTTCAAAAACTCAATCAAGTTTGTGAAACATGATTTCCCACGCACAAAGCCATGTTGACTATCCCAAATCAGTCCTTGCCTTTCCAAATACATGTACATCCTGTCCCTCAGGATTCCCTCCAACAACTTGCCCACCACCGAGGTCAGGCTCACTGGTCTATAGTTCCCTGGCTTGTCTTTACCGCCCTTCTTAAACAGTGGCATCACGTTTGCCAACCTCCAGTCTTCCGGCACCTCACCTGTGACTATCGATGATACAAATATCTCAGCAAGAGGCCCAGCAATTACTTCTCTAGCTTCCCACAGAGTTCTCGGGTACACCTGATCAGGTCCTGGGGATTTATCCACTTTTAACCGTTTCAAGACATCCAGCACTTCGTCCTCTGTAATCTGGACATTTTGCAAGATGTCACTATCTATTTCCCTACAGTCTGTATCTTTCAAATTAATTTGGTTTGTTAGCTTGTAACTTGAAGGCATTAATTTTGCCAACACGACAACAAATCACTCAATATTTACCAGATTCACTCCTCAACATCCTTGCTGATATTAAATAAAGTTCTTAAGTCGTGTTTCTTAAATCAGTTCATGGGATGTGAGCATCACTGGCTTGGCAGCATTTATTACCCATCCTTAATTGCCCGGAATACGTTACTGTGGCCTGGAGTGACATGTAGGCCAGAACATGTAAAGATGGCAGATTTCCCTGCCTAAAGACAGTCGTTAACCAGATTGTTTTTTGTAATATTCAACAATGATTACATGGTCCCCATTGGGCTAGCTTTTTATGTTAGATTTATTAATTGAATTCAATTTTCATAATCTGTTATGGTGAGATTCCAAGGAGAAAGTGAGGACTGCAGATGCTGGAGATCAGAGCTGAAAAATGTGATGCTGAAAAAGCGCTGCAGGTCAGGCAGCATCCAAGTAGCAGGAGAATCGACGTTTCCGGCATAAGCCTGAAGAAGGGCTTATGCCCGAAACGTCGATTCTCTTGCTCCTTGGATGCTGCCTGACCTGCTGTGCTTTTCCAGCAACACATTTTTCAGTGGTGAGATTCCAACCCATGCTCACAGCACATTTGCTTTAAATTCCAGTGACCTTACCACTGCCTTTCCAGAGATTGAATAATTCACAATTGTAAACAAAATAAAACACTTACTGATGAGCACATATTCACTGCATTTAACGTCCTTCAATCACTTATAAAGTTAAGCATTTGAATTGATTGGCATTTATTAAACAGTTTATAATCACGTGGAGCTGTCAAAACTGCTCCTCTGTTTTATGGTCTTACAGTGGGAGAATGGGATTGAGAAATGTAACAGCCATGATTAAATGGCAGAGCAAACTTGATGGGCTGAATAGACTAATTTCTGCTCCTATGTCTTATGTAAAACTGTGAACTATATGGCACCTCGCTGAATTCATGGAACGGTGTGAAAACGATCTGTAGCACTAATCCAATAACAATAAGCCTAAAGATCATGTCAACAGATGGAGCGAAACAGTGAAATAAAAAGCAATTCAATTAGATTAGCTACGATGTGGAAACAGGCCCTTCTGCCCACCAAGTCCTCACTGACCCTCTGAAGAGTAACCCACCCAGGCCCATTCCCCTACATTTACCTCTGACTCATGCACCTAACACTATGGGGCAATTCAGCATAGCCAATTCACCTAACCTGCACACTTTGGATTGTGGGAGGAAATCAGAGCATCCGGAGGAAACCCACACAGCCATGGGGTGAATGTGCAAACTCCACACAGACAGTCACCCGAGGCAGGAACCGAACCCAGGTCCCTGGTGCTGTGAGGCAGCAGTGCTAACCACTGAGCCAAATGCTTTCTTTTTTTAAAAGTACCAATATTTTCAAATATTTAAAGGGAAGCAGTTTTAAATTCCTTGATGGCTCCTTTTGACATTTCCAGTGAGATTTAGAGTTCCAATGATATTATACACTTTTCAAGAAACATGTTTATTTTTAAAAATATCAAACGGCAAAGTACTTGTCCAAAAGGGCACCTTCTCTCTTCAAAAGAGCAGTTGACCTCTCCTCATGGGATTCTGGTCTCTACACAAAGATATCGTGGGACTGTTACCTCTCCCAACATCCACCCTATTTCTCCAAGCAACTCTGCAAAGTTTATAACTGCTTCTACAGGACTTAATCTGCACGTTGTGTTGTCCACTGCTTGCAGGTTAAAATTGGATATGATTGGAGGCAGCTGCAGTTTTATGCACATAGCTGCCTCTGAAAAGTATAGATACACAACTTGAAATTTGACCTCATTCACCACTACCCGGATGGATGTGTATCGTGTTGGAGGGTAGAACTCCTGGAGAGACTTGACACCATTGCAAAACTCAGGCCTTTCGATAAGCGTGATAGGGCTGTATTTAAATGAAAGTCTTTAGTTTGTTCTTTATCCAACTGGGTTGAAACTTCTCAAACTCAATTTAACTGGAGACTGTGTCAGTTGGCAAAGAAAATAGACTTTTAATCCTTAAGACTTGATTTGATTTGAAGTGAGGTTCTTACTATTCTGACTGACGACTCAGACACTCTCCAAATGCTTTTGATTATTTTTTGCACTTGTTGGCTAGCAACCAGTTAATTAGCTGCACCATCATTTCTAGACAGGCAATCGTATTAAATTTAAATATCAATATATAAAGTAGTATAAAATCATTCTTTTTCTATTTAACTTACCTTTTCTCTATTAGTTCCTTTTAAAACACATTTATGTCAGATTCCACGTAGTGACAAAGGAACACAGGAACTGGAGGAAGTATTTCAACTTCTGGAGCCAGTTCCACCATTTACACCATTTAATTAGGTCACAACTGAACTTGATCTTAACGCCTACAACTCAAATCAATTCTCTAACTCTTTGCACCCTTACTTAATAAAAGCTAACAAACTTGGTTTTTGGCATTTTCAACTGGGATCACTGACATCAACAGAGTCTAAATGTTAGAACAGGAGAGGGTTTCCACCATACTTTGTATGAAGAAACAATTCATGGTATCACCCCTGAAGGACCTTGCTGTAATTTTGTGCTTATGTTCTGTTTTTCTCCTTATAATAGGGAATCATTTCTCTCTATCTACCATTTCAAACTCTTTTATGTTCTAAAACACCTCGATTCAATTATCCCTTAATCTTGTATCCACAAAGAGCATAAATATGGTCGATACACCCTGTCAATGATCATAATTTAAGTCTTTTAAACCTGACATCATTCTGCTTCTTGCTGCAACCAGAAAGATCTGGGTACGGACTTACTGCTTTGCTACATGGGTCAAAAGTATCACATGAGATGTGAAGAGTTGCATCCCAGTAATGCACCTCAATTTTGTCCAATTAACAAATTTGAACATGTGCAATTTGTTTTTCTTTGTTCACGAGCATCTTCAATGATGGAGAGACTTGAGTTACAATAATAGATGATGGACAAAACCACAACAGGTGGGAGAAATTAAACGTTTAAAAGAGATATGCAAAAATAGAATGTGCAGGTCTTTAAAACATTTTGCAATCCACTAAACCAAGCCACTGTGTCCAAGGTTGTATTATATTCTCAAGAGGTTGAATATCATACTATCAGTACATATTTTTGTAATTGCATTATCTATCATTATTCTCTTTTGATTCTTTTGTTGACATTTATAAAGAACTAAAGACGTGGATTTCCATGGCAATGCCCATGATCTAAGGATGCTGCAAACCACTTGACAGCCAATTAAATACTTTCTGAAGTGTGGCCGCTGTAATAATGTAGGAAACGTGGCAGCCAATTTTAACAGAAAGCTACCACATTGAGAAATAAGATAAACACCGGATCATTTGTTTCTTTTTTAACCATACTGAATGAGGAATAAATATTGGCCAGAACACCAAGGATAACTTCCCTGCAATCCGTCCAAGTAGTTCCATGGATCTTTTAGATCATTTTCACAGAAAAAATGGAGCCTTGCCAGAGGTACTCACCTCCATCAGTGCTGTACTAGAAATGTCTTGATCTTTGTGCTCAAGTCAGAGGGGAAAGAGCTACTAATTCTACCGCAGCTGACACTGTAGGGTCAAAACTCCTTAAAGTATGCTCAACAAACATTTTCTTTTATATTTGCCAAATATTAGAATGAACATCTCCTGCACACCATGTCATTAAGCTTTGAATCACCCATTTTCTTCCACCAGCAGTAAAAGGTGCATTGAAAACACAGTGGCATTGAGCTTCAATTTCAAGCAATCACATTTAATTGAGTTGCCGTCTCAAGCTGATGCATCTTTATAGTTAGTATAAGGCTTTTATCAGGCAACAAATTTATGAAGCAAAATGTTTTTACTCCGTAAAAGTTGATAGAACAAACCGCGTTTTCAACGTGCTGTTGAGTAGCACAGGCCAGGACAATTGCAAGCTCAATTGTTGGTCAGTGGCATTGGTGATATTGGACATGTCTCTTAAGCAAAGGATACAGGTCGTTCTCCTATAACGCCATCATTGCCTTCCCATGCAGCGCCACGTTATAGAAAGTTGTACAATAAAAATAATGGGACTTATGGGAAAAACAGGACAGGGGGTGAACCAGCAAAATTGCCAGTAAAAATTGAAACAAATATAATGGTTAGTCTGACACAAATGATAGCACTGTCTAAGTAAATTTTGACATGTTGTAACTTGTGATGGTGCTGTCATTTTAAAAAGGTTATTTTGTCCTTGGGTTTTTTTTTAAAAAGGGCGATCATAAAGGCAGAAATGCTGAGGGGGGGCTAGAAAGAGCCTAGTTTATCAATGGCAGACGAGTGGTCAGTTCTCCCAGTTCAGATTTTTTCCTCTTGGTTTAGATGTGGCAGTTACAAGATGCTGGAGTCCAGAAGAGTTGCAAGCTTCAGTAAAGGATTCCTCTGAATTTCTTTGAAATCCCTCTCTAGATTTTGTTCCCTCCTGCCTGTAAGAATCTGTGTTTGAATTTACCTTTTTACTAAGGGGTGTGTTTATCGGATGTTATGGGAACTGGAACAGCTCCTTAGTTAAGTTGCTGTATTGGGTTGGTTAAGTTTTCCAAAAGTTAGGATATTCTAAATTCCGTTTTTTTTGTTTTCGATGCAACTGTAGGGTTTAAATAAATTCTGTTTTGCTTAAAGCAGAGTGGTTTGACCAGCTGCATCACACCTGGAATATCCCCTTCATATCTGCCTCTAACATAAGGAAAAATTCGTGACTAGGCTAACTTCTTAAAATATTTTCAAGGGAGTCTGGCCTTGTCCATAACAAACTGACTTGCTGTATGGTACTGTATAGTACAATTCATCAAAATCTTCAATTGATTACTCTCGATTAGCATGTATACCTGCTGGTTGCACTACATTGAAGCCAGTCTTCTGTTCCTATCCAACGGTAACACTGCACAAGTCAGATCCCAGGAAGAATGCCTTGATATATCACTAAATGTCAGTATTGTCACGTTTTTCGGAGGGTTTCATGTCATGACACGTGGGGACATCTATCACCTTATTTTACAAAACCCCCCTCATTTATTACCTATCCCACCTTTTGGTGCCCCTCTCACATACTCTAGCACCATCGTACTTTTTGTCATTTCCAAAACAACTCAGCCCTTTCTGAATATCCCAAAATTGACCAACATCCGTGGTGCAGCACCATCTTGAATGAAATATTCTGCACCCAGACAACAGCTGTCAGTCTGGAGCTGCCCTGCTCGGTTCCTGACATCGGCCCTAGGTGTGGCAGACAACGGATAATTGATGCCTGTCTTTGTGGGCAGGGACATGGAGATGCTGCCGATGGGAATGGGGTGATACAGAGGCAGGACATCCTTTTCTCCCAGGCCAACAGAGAATGCCATTCTACTGGAACCATGCCAACCTGGACTAGGTTTACCATCCAGGCCTGTGCAGTCTCAACCATCTGAAGGAATGCACAAAATGTAGGAAGATCAATGACCGTCTGCACTCTGCCAGTCGAAGTGTCACCATACCTCATACTCATACCTCGGCTACTGTACCCATCATTTCCTGCAACTTCTACCCCACTCACTCTCATCCTCGCTAACATATGACCCTGACTAACCCTGAATCTCTTCTGCAAAGCCTACTCACCCCCTTAGGGCATCTGCATACGTGCACCAAAAGTAACAGTGTGCCACCCACCTTTCTCTCCCTTACCCACTATGTGCAGAGTTTCCTGACTCTGACCACCCTGAGCAGCTGACTGACCAAGTCCAAGCCCCTGTACTGAATTTTTTTGCAGTTGGTTACAATAATGATTAGTCACTGAAACAGATTCCCAGGAATCTGCAAATATTCTTTAACATCTAAACATATTTTTTTGAACAAAAAGAGAGAAAAAAAGCTATGCTACAAATCACAAAGCCAAGTTTCAAACTGTTCCTCAACACTGTCCTTTTGCTGTTAGTCAGTTCCAGTGAAATTTCACTCTTATTTCAACTCTATAAGTTTTTAAATTATCCGAATGCTCCCAGCTCCTTGTCCTCAGGCTGTAATGCACCTAACACTCTGGGCAATTTACCTGACCTGCACATCTTTAGACTGTGGGAGGAAATCAGAGGAGCCAGAGGAAACCCACGCAGACACAAGGAGAATATGCAAACTCCACACAGACAGTCGCTCGCGGCTGCAATCGAACCTGGGACTCTGGTGCTGTGAGGCAGCAGTGCTAACCACGGAGCCACCGTGCCGCCCTCACTGATACCTTGGACGAAGCTCTTTCATGAGCAAGTGCATGCACTGACTGATCGCTTGATACTGACGGAGAGTTCAGCCCTCCATGCACTGCAACACTGCGTGCTGGGGATGAGATTAGTCTAACAGAGAAGGGGAGTTTGCTTTATAAAAAAAAGTCGGCAATTCACAAACCGCATTACAGACAAAGTGTGTTTAATAAATGAGCTTTGTAGGAGAACTACATGTACATCAAAAGTCATGCTTTTTAAATTCTGTCGTCTAACCATATTTCACTGATGGTTGTCAATCTGCTACCATATTATTATAAAATGCCGATATGCACAACACCCCAGGGTGTATTCACTCTTGCAATTTTTGTCTTCTTTTTGATGTGGTAAAATGGTGCTTCAAATGCAAGTTTTCTGAATGAGCTAAATGAGTAGATCAAATTCCAGTCCTAATCTTTATGTACCTTGGTATGCTCAATCTTATTAACCAAATGATAATACACGTGTTAAGTACTTCAGCAAAGGCTTTTGAAGCAATCACTATGAATACATTCCAGAGACAGTTTAATGTGTCAGAAAAAAGAAAGATTTGAGACATATGGGTGTTGAGAAGGCACCGGTGAAAATGTTCAGGCTTGTTGAACCAAACAATCATTTACTATTTCCAAAAAAATAAATTCTGTTCTTCTGTAAGGTGACAGGATCATTTCCATGATGCCTGAGTTGGTGAATTCCTATTTCATTTTGATCATTTGTTGTGCCTCCCCCGACTAAGTAGCGCTTGCTTAGCAATAACCTGCTCAATGATATCCAGTTTGGATTCCACCAGGCTCACTCAGCTCCTGACCTTCCCTCCGGCCTGCTTTAAACTTTGTTAGAAGAGCTGAATTCCAGGGGTGTGGTGAGAGCGACTGCCTTGGACAGAAAGGCTATTGACCGAGTGTGGCAAGGCCAAGCAAGAGGAAATGGGAATCAGCAGGAAATCTCTTTCCTGGCTGGAGTCACGTTTGCCATGAGGGAAAATGGTTATGGAGGTCAGAGGTCTATCATCTGGTATTCCTCACGGTAGTCTCTTCGCTCAACCATCTTTAACAGCTTCATCAATGACCTTTCCTCCATCTTTCAGTCAGAAGTGGGGACGTTCGGCAATCACTGCACAACTTTAAGCACCATCTGTGACTCCTCAGATACTGAAGTAGACCATTCCCAAATGCAAAAAGAATCAGACAATATCTAGGCTTTGGCTGAGAGGTGACAAACAACATCAGTGCCCAAATAAATGTCAAGTAATGCCAATCTCCAATCAAAAAGAAGCTAACCATTGGTCCTTGACATTCAATGGCATTATCATCACTGAATCACACACTTTCAACATTGTGGAGGTTACCATTGACTGCAAATTGAACTGAAACAGCCTTATAAAGACAGTGACTATAAATATAAGATCAGGTCAGAGGACAGTAGTCCTGTCGTGAGTAACTCACCCCCTGAATTCAAAGCATTCCCACAATCTACAAGGCACAAGTCAGGAGTGTGATGATATACTCCCTACTTGCTTGGATGAGTGCAACACTGAATAATCCTGAGGCGAAAGTGAGGACTGCAGATGCTGAAGTCAAGAGTGTGGTGCTGGAAAAGTACAGCAGGTCAGGCAGCATCCAAGGAGCAGAAAAATCGATATTTCGGGCAAAAACTCTTCATTAGGAATGAGGCTGAGCCTCGGGGTGGGAGTGTGGGGGGGGGGGGGGGGGGGGGGGGGCTGGAGAGATAAATGGGAGGGAGTGTGGAGCTGGGGAGAAGGTAGCTGAGAGTGCGATAGGTGGATGGAGGTGGGGATGAAGGTGATAGGTCGGAGAGGATGGTGGAGCGGATAGGTGGGAAGGAAGATGGACAGATTGGACTGGTCAGGAGGACAGTGCTGAGCTCAAAGTTTGGAACTGGGGTAAAGTGGGGGCACAGGGGAAATGAGGAAACTGGTGAATTCCACATTGATGCCCTGGGGTTGAAGCGTTCCGAGGCGGAAGATGAGGCATTCTTCCTCCAGGTGTTGGATATTAAGGGAGTGGCGACGGAGGGGGCCCAGGACCTGCATGCCCTCGACAGAGTGGGAGGGGGAGTTGAAATGTTTGGCCATGGGGCTGTGGGGCTGGTTGGTGCAGGTGTCCTGGAGATGTTCTCTGAAGCACTCTGTGAGTGGGCGTCCTGTCTCCCCAATGTAGATGAGTAATCCTGACACCATCCAGGACAAAGCAGCCCAGTGGACTGGCACTGTCTCCACAAACATTGACTCCCTCCACCAACAGCAAGTTCAGTGGCCGCAGTGTGTTCCATTGACAAGACGCACGGCAGCAATTCACAAAGGATTCTGAGACAGCACCCTCCAAACTCACAACCACCGCCAGCAGGAAAGCCAAGAGCGAGACATTAATGGGAAGACCACCACCTGAAAGTTCCACTCTCAGCTACACACCTTCCTGACTTGGAAATATATTTGCTGATCCTTGCATGTTTTGGGTTAAAATCTTGGAATTCGCTCCCTGACATCATGGTGGGTGCATCAAGTGTAATGGCTCAAGAAAGCAGCTCATCACCCCTTTCCGAACAACAACTAAGAATGGGTAATGAAGTCTGGTGCAGCCAGTGCTACCCACATCCCACATATCAATGAAAAGGTCAGAGCAGATCTGAGGTGATACAGTGTTGATCAGAAAGAAAAATGTCGTGAGTGAGTGACATACGCTGCTCTCACAGTCCCTCTGCTTTTCGTTCCAATGCAGCACTCACTGTTAAAAATGTGGAAACATGTTTGTTGGCATTGAACATTACTTGGTATGGGGCAACCTGAAGAAGCATAAAGAAAATCAGAAACATTCAGGCTTTCATTAAAAGGATAAAAGACCTGGGACACAGGACTCAGAGCCAAACTAAATAAATAAAGCTCACTATCCTCTGCTCACAGTCAGATATTGTGTCAAACTCTTAAAAATTCTAATTCAGAGTATTTGTGGGGCTGAGACCCAGGGAAGTGACTACATTTGCCTGAATGTTGCTGGGAATGTTGTCAAGGCAACGGGGAATTCATCACCAGACTTTGAGAAAGAGCCCATTGTTCTGCTATTAACTAGCCTCACATTCCCTTGTTACGGATAGCTTCACCTCACAACACCTCCGGCACATCAATCTTAGGAAAATGCTCTTCCTGACAGCTTTAATTGACATGAACTTGATGGTCCATTAGTGCAGTACTTACACAAGCTCAATGCTATCATATCTCAGACCTGCTTTTGAAACAATTTCTGCGCAGTCCATTGTGATGGGCTAAATTCTATGCAATAAAGTATAAGACACACAACAAAAGGGTGCATAATTTAATCATTTCTCATAATAGAATGTAGCAGAATATATTGGAAAATTAAATAACATTCAAACAGTGTGTGCGTATAACAACATTTCCCAATTTATGGGATGCACTGACTGCAGGGCACGAAAGGGAGATTAAAAAAACATTGGGCAAATCTTGTAATCGAACAACCATTTTGAATGCTAACCCTAATTTCCATGATCTCTTACAGACTGGATAATTAATGAGTACCTCAGAAATTTTAGTTCTGCTCCCATAGTTACCCAACCACTCCTGCCATGCCCTCTCCAGTCAAGCAAGAGTGAATGGCCTTGCATGTACTGATCTGCTAATAGTATTTGGTTAGTATTTAGTATTTAAATCATATTTAATTAAAAGTGTCATTGTTTTGGGCTAAGTAAAAAAAAATTAAATATTGTTTTTATCACTTGCAATTATGGGAATTTACCAATATCTTGGGGACTGAATTCTTCAATACTACCAGTTTGGTATTGAATGCCAATGATTTATGTTCACAGAATAAATCAAATCATATTTTTAATAACTGGGATTCCAGAATTTTCCACAATGTTTACCTATATTTTGGAAAATATCCTTCATGATTGCTGAATCCTTCACTGAAAACAGTAACTCTGTAGCTTTGATTCTGTGTAGGAGTTATTTGTGGGAATCATTTATGTATAATTAGCTATTGGTCATTTCCAAAACTGCAAGCCACATATGGGTGTGTTTATTTATAATGATCAGTGAGATTTAAGTTGAAGTTCATGGAAATTCTTTCACCTGCTGAAAAATGAATGGTCTGGAGTTTCCTGAAATGATTAGATATAGAATATACACAGTTAATCATTTTAATTCCTTCATGGACTGTGAAAAGCAATGTCAAAGTCTATATTTAGCTTGGATCTCAAAATTCCCTTGAGAAGGTGGTGGTGAGTATGTTGACTGTGCTGTTATGAAAAGAGTTCCAGGATTTTGCCTGAAAGAACAGCAATGTAGTTTGAAGTCACAATGGTACGAGGATTCAAACTGCCAGTCCGACTCTCCCAACTTGAACTCCAAGACTCTCCGGGTCTTGCGTGGACATGGAATACTGTAGGTTCTGAACTCTGTGCAAGCATCAGCAAACATCCCTACTTCGGACCTTTTGTTGGAGGAGAAGTAATTGATGAAGCAGCTGAAGATGGTTGGGGTGAAGACACTACGCTGAGGAACTCCTGCAGTGATTTCCTGGAGCTGAGATGATTCTTCCCAACAAGCATAACCATCTTGATTTGCTCCAGATATGATTCAGACCAGTGATGAGTTTCTCCTAAATTCCCAATGATTTCAGTTTTGCTATTGTTCCTCAGCGCCACAAAGTCAAACGCTGCCTTGTTATCAAGGGCCATCATTCTCATGCCACTTCTTCAATTCACCCTTTCATCAAAGTTTGGATCAAGAGCTGAGTGGCACTGGTGGAACTCAAACTGAGCACTGATTAGTGATCCATTATTATGCAACTACCACTTGATAGGTAGCTGATCAGGCTGCTGTGTTCTCTGAGCATTCCATGAAATGTGCCCCAATTTTTTTCTGTAACTAGATTCACCAATGATGCAGCAAGCTCAATGATAAACTAGTGTAACCTCTGTACAGCAAATCCTGGTTTCCTTTTCAGATTCACTACACGTGCCATACAAAGTAGAGAACAGGTTTGATCTTTGGAAATAAATCAGATGACTGCTCCAAAACTACCTTGAAATAACTTTTAATGTTAACTTCAATTAAAAACAAAAGTAATTTCCAGTGTTTGGGCACAGAGTTCTTACTGGTTATGCCACAGAGGCAAGAACAAGGTTGCACAGTTTGATGTGAAGAACTGCAGACACTCTGAGGTCAAGACAAGGGTTTAAAGAAATCAGATGCCATCCCAAAAATTTAATCTGTCACTTGTTGTCGTTCCTTAGTCAATGGTACAAGCTGTTGTTGAAGGGTGTCAGAGGTCAGCAAAGGTTTGTGTAGAGGAATGCCTTAAACATTGATGGTGTCATCTCGGCTTGATGGCAGAGCAGATTGGTATCATGAAGAAGTAAGAGTGACTATTTGATTTTCCTCATGGGGTCTATAACACCTGTGAAACTGCAATTTGTTTAAGACAATAGTCTCTTCTTGTTTGATTGCCATGTGATTTTCCTCCACCACACAAGACCAAGTAGGTCCTGCAGATCCCTGTCTGAAAGGGGATGGTGGCAACAAATACAAACATATAAATATATTCAAGAAAAGTCAGTGTAAGCCACTTGACCCCTTGAGCCTGCTCCACTGTTCAATCATGGGTGATCTTATTACTCCACATTTCTGCTTATCCATCATCATTCACCCCTTTGTTAATCTATCTAGCTCTGACTCAAAAAGATTCACAGGAAGAGTTCCAAAGACTCTCAATCCTCTGTGTCCAATATTTCCTCCTCATCTCTGTGTTACATGGAGGGCCATTAATGTTTAAAAAATGACTATTTTTAAGAGTTCTACGGTCTCCTACAAGAGAATGTATCCTTTCTATGTTTATCCTGTCAAGACCTCTCAACATCTTTACATGTTCCAATAAGAATCCTCATCCTCTTCAAAGCTGCACCAGACACAACGTTTGCCTGTCCAACCTTTTTCTCAGAATTCAACCCATCCATTGTAGGTGTTAGGCTAATGAACCTTCCCTGCATTGCTTCCCATGTTCCTTCCTTCAATAGGGAAACTAAGACTGTGCACAGTACTCCAGATATGGTGACACAAATGCCCTTTGTAGATTTGTATTCAATTCCCCTGGCAATAAATTATAGCATTCTATTAGCTTGCCCAAATCACTTGCAGACTAACAGTCTGAAATTCATGCACTAGGACACCCAGATCCTTTTGCATTGTTGAGCTAATCTCCCTGATGGTGAGCAAGAGTACTGAGAACTCACGTAACATGATGAGCAGATGGTCCGCTGTCTGCCTGAAAAGAAAGAGAACTTGAAGAAATTGAGGTCCATTGTCACATTCATCCCCCCTGGAGGGACTGAGACTTCACATCTCCCAGTCACATTTTGCAGAGGTGGCCAATTTGTGATTAGCAATTGATGTCTGGACAGTGCCTTGGGTGACACTTGTGCCCTGTGGTCTGGAGATTTGGAATAGGAATGAATTATGTGCAGACTCTGGTCACCTTCTGTGTCTCTTCCCCTGTTTTCTGATGCTAGGGAAAGACCTGATGAATAGGTCATTAATGAGGACCCATAATTCCATGTATAGCCTGAAGAGGCTAGAGTTGTTCTCGGTAGAGATGAGGAGATTGAGTGGAGGCTTGATCTAAATGTTCAAAATTATGATACATCGTGTCAAAGCAGATTAAGAGAAACATTATTCCAATGGCAAAAGGGTTGAAGACCAGAGGACAAGTACTTAAGGTGATCGGCAACTGAATCAAAATGATCAGTTCGGAAACCATTGCTTGATGTGTTGGGTCACTTGGACTGGAGTGCATTATCCAAGAGAATGGTGCTGGCAAATGCAATGGAAATGATCTTCAAATGTGAATCGGAAAAGCAACAGAAGAGCAAAAGTCACCACCTTCCAATTCAAGCACATACCAAATTCCCCTACCTCTACTGCCGAATTAATTCTGTAACCAGGTAACTTCACATTTTCATTTCAGTTAACAGTGGCTTTTGTGGATCCTCATGGTTGCCCTGTGGAAATTCAAGTGAATTTCTTGCTTTGCAACAGAATATCTTTAACACAGCAAATCATCCCAATAAAAACTCCACAGGAGCATTTTCAAACAAAATTTGACACTGAAACACAGAAAGGTTGGTCAAAGACTGTGTGTTTTGAAGAAGACAAGAGAGATAAATCTAAAGAGTGATCTCAAAAAGGAATTCCAGAGTTTAGGGTCTAGGCTACTGAAGGCATGGCTATTAATGATTGAGCAGTTAACATCGAAGCTGCTCAAGAGGTCTGAGTTGGAGAAGTGCAGAGATCTTTAAGATAATTTGTGTCAGAGAAAGTACAGAGAAAAGGATAAGCAAGACTTCAGAGCAATTCAAAAACAAAGATGGTGACTGGGAATTAGCATATGGGAATACAGCTTTGGATGATTTCACATTTGTGGAAGGTGGACATTGGGTAGGAAGACATTGCAATAGCCAAGTCCAGAAACAAAGAATGGATTTAAGGTTTCAGCAGATGAGCCATCGAGTCATACAGCATAGAAACAGACCCTTTGGTCCAACTCATCCATGCCGATCAAGTTTCCCAAACTAAATTAGTCACATTTGCCTGTATTTGGCCTATTACCCTCTAAACCTTTCCTATTCATGTACCTGTCCAAATGTTTTTTTAAATGTTGTAACTTCCTCTGGTAGTTCATTTTACATACAAACCATCGTAGGTGTGAAAGAATTGCTCTTCAGATCCCTTTTAAATCTTTCTCCTCACACCTTCAAATTGTGTCCTCTAGTTTTGAACTCCCCAACCCGAGGGAAAAGATCTTTGCAATTCATCTTATCCGTGCCCCTCATGATTTTATAAATCTCGCAAAGTCACCACTCAACCTCCTACATTTCAGAAAAAAAGTCCCAACCGGCATCCTCTCCTTTTAACTCAAACCCTCCAGTCCCAGGAACATCCTTGAAATCTTTTCTGCACCCTTTCCAATTTAATAATATCCTTCCTGTAGCAGGGTGACCAGGACTATACACAGTACAGAGGAACCTTGATTTTCTGAACATCGATTATCCGAATTTCAGATTATCTGAAAAGGATTGCAAGGTCCCAATGCTTGGCTAAACTGTGTTATCCAGCATCTGATTATCCGAACATTCGATTATCTGAACAAAATACAGCCCGCCCGACTCATTTGGATAATCAAGGTTCCTCTGTACAGCTGCAACATAACGTCCCAACTCCTATCCAGTCGGTTCTGCTATAATGTGCATTTTTTTCAACACGAATTAGCTATAACACAATTGAAGAATTTAGACCATTATTTGGAGAATGTAAACTTCCCTTACCTGTATTGGCTATAACGCAATTCCAGTCCCATTAGTTTAAATGGTGCTGCTATTACGTGATTTTCTTATAATGTGGATCGTACAGAAATGAACTATCGTGTTATATCCGAATAGACTGTACTCAGTGACAGAAACAGAAATTGCTGAAAAAGTTCAGCAGGTCTGGCAGCATCTGTGAACAGAAATCAGAGTTAACATTTAGCATCCGGGTTCCTCAAAACCTATATTCAGTCAGCTGAACATTTGTTCAAAAACATAACCATGGTTTATGTGAAACCAACTAAATTAACAGGCATGACCACTCCTGCATCAGTTTTCTCTCTATTTCAGCTGCAGCTCACACTAATATTTTTCTCTTTCATAATCCCCACTCAGAGCAGTGACACCACATTGATCATAACAATGAACTTTCTAAAGGATAGTCATTCCTGATTTTGCAAAATGATTAAATAATTCCAAGGAACCAGATTAGTGGAGATAATTCAGCTGTGATTTGAACACAGACAGGGAATACAATGCTCAGTTGCACTATCTGATCTGTTTGACAGAATGCTGCCCCGTGGAATCTTCGAGGAAAACTTATAGATGTCTCGTGTTGTTTCTTTTACACAAATGTAAAGTGATGAGCACAGCAGAGAACTGTAAAACTTTCTCCTAATTTGTCATTGTCACTCAGGTTACAGTGAATGGAGAAGAGCAAATTGAGATGTCCATTGAGAAACTTGTAATGTGTTCAACTACTTCTCATCAAAACTGAAGACCATCTATCCAGCCAAACCATATGAATTCAACTTTGACCCAGCTCTTTTGCTTGGCAGAGCACTTCCAATAGATCAGTTATCCCTATTGTGCTCCATGCAGAATATTGTGATTGCAAGTAAAAATCGAGTGGATAATTTGAATTGTAAAATATCAAACAGATCAGGACTGAATGTCCCATCTATAATTGTTGGCCCAGTGAATTTCTGTTTATTTTTATGGATACCAATTGATAGTGTTCACTGCCATTTTGGCAC
The DNA here is from genome assembly GCF_037043375.1 of Chiloscyllium plagiosum. Taxonomy (NCBI): domain Eukaryota; kingdom Metazoa; phylum Chordata; class Chondrichthyes; order Orectolobiformes; family Hemiscylliidae; genus Chiloscyllium; species Chiloscyllium plagiosum. Next base: position 14,383,701 of record NW_028270186.1, on the reverse strand, counting down.
AATGTCCTGTTTCTCATCAGAGAACAATAATTCTTGATTCCTTAAATGTGAATGGACGTCCTCAATGCTTGAAAGCAAATAATCTGCATTCATTGCAATCACATATTTCTCTGAGCTCAGCATAATGGAGCCTTATACTCTATTACACTTTTTTTTCCCAGTAATAAGGCCAATTTGCTAAATTTATGCTCATCACAAAATGCATTAATTTCTGCAACTGCTTCTTCGCCATAATAATGCCTTTTGTGATTCCCCAAAAGTAAATTGATTTATTTATGATCAAATAAAGGTTTGACTAAGTTTAAAATGGGTCACCATAGATGATCATGCTTGCTGATCAGGGTTTCTCAGTCTTTGCTCTTGAAGAGTTCTGTACACACAGGAAGTATGGATTCAGATGACTTCTGTAACCATTTCATTTTAGCCAATGGGAAAGATGCTGAGCTCATTCACACCTAAATTCAGTGAGTGAAAGGACAATGTTTGAACAACTACATCCAGTCCTACCAGTCTAAGATCCACTGTTGAGAGTATTTTCAGTTTCTCTCCAATACTGTTCCCAAATTCATACTGCTTATTCAGACAAAACAATAACATTTTTACCTGTGTTTGACCTAAGCTTTTTCTTGAATGCATTCTGGCTGTAAAGAATTAGAAATGCTCCTTTCTCCCACACTAAAATCATGATCACTCCTTTTAGTTTAAAATTTCTCCCGACATCAACCCCCGTACACCAAAATAGAAACAAACCTAAAACAAGTGGCTGTTGGTGCTGCCAGTGATTTGGACAGGATACATTTCTTGCTTACGATGCACAGGAGACCCTGGAGAGAAACAGAGTCTCAGTGGAAACGTAGACAATGAATTATTTTCACACCCAAATGTGACAGTTGCTGTTTGAAAGTTACAATTAGCAAATAGGTCCTGTACGACCGGTTTAAAAATTTGCAGCATGTCTGAAGCATCAACTATGTCAAGCAAAAACAAAAGGTTGAAATTACATTCCATCTGTCTCGCATTTGACAGGCTTGATCCCTTCCTTACTGTGGTCTCAGTAAATCATGTTTGGTGGCAGAGAGGCACATGTTGTTTAGTGTTACAGGCAATTGTATCCCAAGCCAAACACTGTCTGAATCAATTGTTTAACTTTTTCAAGGAGACCTCTTGTTCCCACCTTACATTTTTATTTGCTCTGTTTTGTGTAATGGTGCAGTGTCATCTCATGGTCTGATATTGGGATGATAGCGGTGTCTCGGTATCACAACTAAATGCAGCAGACCGTAAACAAATAATACACAGGAAGTCTTTGTTCAGTTCCCCATTCATCCCAGTCTAGCTCGAATCGGATACTGTTGCATAGATGGTTCGCTATGGCTTTTTAAAAGGAGTGAGTGAGTTATTGAAAAGAGACTGTCTCCTGTTTCTGGTTCCGACATTTGTTGCAATTCAAAGAGTTTTACATTTCAAACCATCATTATCTCGTGTGGCTCCTACTCTCGAATAAAGATTTATTTATCTTCAGCTTCACCTTCAGCAGATAGTCGGTTTGTTGAGACAACAGGCTTGAATGTGGAGCGCAAATACTCTCGGGTCTCCGTTTTTACATTCAGCCAAGTTCAGAAAACTGCTAAATTGTGGAGCAAGTGGACCTTTTAAACGGGCAAATTCGTGGCAGTAAATGGTAACTGTAAAATGGAATCCTCTGATAAGACAGGTTAAGAATTCTTTAAGATGCATGAATGATCCCAAGGGTAGAATTGCAACAGACTAATGCTTTTCCCATTCGTTGTTGTACATTTCTTAATGTGATTAAGTGATCTCTAACAATTCAGTTTCCAAGCTTGATTCAAGAGTATCAACAAGTTTTCAAAGATCACTGTCTTTAAGTCACATTTAGAAGCAGGTTGGGAGCTGCATCAGTGGTCCTAGTGGCTGAAGGCAAAGTTATTGAAGTGTGTTGTCAGACAGATGGGGGACAATGACGAAGTGCCCTGTCAGGCCTTCATCCTTCTACGATTATGTAATAAGCTTGCTGTCACCCAAATTTCCAGAACCTTCCTGGAACAACGACAAGGGCATGGGTAGTAACACAAGAAAACCAAGATGATCAGATGGATTCAATCTGGTGTTTGCAATCTCCTTTGTTCTTATTTATTATTAATGTTACACCTCACAGAGCACTGCTGAGACCATTCCAATCCTGTGTCCTGCATCTCACCACCTAATTAAAACACAGGGATCTATGTTATAAGTAAGCAAACAAAAATGAGAAAAACTTTCCACAGTTAGTGAATGTGACCAAGAGCTGCCTAAGCTCCACAATAGGCTGTAGTGAAACCCTAACTGTATTACCAGCAGCAGCAGTGACTCCTTCTTTGAGGAGTTGAATAGAATAAGAAGAGCCTGCTGCTCATGTTTACTGATTGCTCAGCCATAGATTTATTCTGCTAGGAATGGATGTGGCAACTGAGGCAGGAGACCCAAAACAGTGGTGGGACAGTGTTTTATTTACTTATCCAGGTGATGTGGTCTTGGCCGTATGAGCCAGAATTTATTGTCCATCTCTTGTTGGCCTTGAGAAGGAATTTTGAACAGAGGGCACCAAAGGCATAGTCCCACAGTGAAAAACTGGTGATTAAGGGCATTCAGAAGAAAAAAGAAATCCATAACTGTTTTGAAAAAAGTGAATCATGATCAAATTACATAATTCAATCCACAGGTGAAGAGATAAGTGAGAACAGAAAATGGTTTTTATGCAACACCAAGTTTAGAACCAAAGTGTGTTTTTTGAAACAATGGATTTTCCTGGTACGATGCAAACACAATTATTTTCTGTCACTTCTGAGCCATTCCAGTGATGTGAACTATGGCAGTGTACACTATGCCCAGGAAGGTTATTTAGGTGGAACTGAGAAATAATAAAGGGATGATCACATTATTGGGACTGTACTCTGGACACCCCAGTAGTCAGAGGGAAATTCAGAAACAAATTTTTAAGAATAATGGGGTGGTTATGGGATTTTAACTTTCCAAACAAAGACTGGAACTGCCATAGTGTTAAGGGTCTCGATGGAGAGGAATTTGTTAAGTGTGTACAAGAAAATTTTCTGATTCAGTATGTGGATGCACCGTCGAGAGAAGTTGCAAAACTTGACCCCTTCTTTGGAAATGACACTAAAATAGGCGGTATCATGGACAGTGAGGAAGCTTATCAGAAGTTGTAGCAGGATCTTGATCAGTTGGGAAAATGGGCCCAGAAATGGCAAATGGAGTTTAATATGGATAGGTGTGAGGTCTTACTTTTGGAAAGTCAAATCAAGGCAGAGTTTCATTGTGAATGGTAAGGTAGTGGAACGGAGGGATCTGGGAGTTCAGGTGCACAGTTCTCTGAAAGTGGAGTCACAGATAGACAGGGCAGTGAAGAAGGCTTTTAGCACACTGGCCTTCAGTCAGAACACTGAGTAGAGAAGTTGGGAAGTTTTGTTGCAGTTGTACAGGACATTGGTGAGGCTGCACTTGCAGTATTGCGTTCAGTGCTGGTTGCCTTGCCAATAGGAAGGATGTTATTAAACTGGAAAGAGTGCAAAGAAATTTCCAAGGATGTTGCCTGGACTCAATGAGTTATAGGGAGAGGTTGGACAAGCTGGGATGTTTTTGTTTAGAGCGTAGAAGACCGAGGGGAGATCTTACAGTAGTATAGAAGATCATGAGTGGAATGGATAGGATGAGTGCACTCAGTCTTTTTCCCAGAGTTGAGAAATTAAGGACTAGAGGGCATCAGTTTAAGGTTAGAGGGGAAAGAACAAAAGGAAACTTGAGGGGCAACATTTTTTTTTTTTTTACAGAGGGTGGTATGCATATGGAATGAGCTGCCAGCAAAAGTGGTTGAGGCAGGGACATTAACAACATTTAAAAGGCATAGATCAGAAAGGATTAGAAGGATATGGGCCAATGCAGGGAAATGGGGTTAGTGTGGATGGACATTTTGGTCACTGTCGGACTATGCCTTTGGTCAACATGAACCAGTTTGGGCCAAAGGGCCTGTCTCTGTGCTGTAGGACTCATGACTCTAAATAAAGCAGGGCAAGTAACTGAGATGTTAGTGGGGGTGCATTTTGGGGCCAGCAACCATAATTCTATTAGTTTTAAAATAGTGATGGAAAAGGATAGACTGGTTTAAGTGCTAACTTGGAGGAAGGACAATTTGACGGTATTAGCCAAGAACTTTCAAAAGTTGACACGGTGCTAATGCTTGCAGGTAAAGGGAAGCCTTCAAAAATGAGATAATGCGAGTCCAGAGACAGTATGTTCCTGTTAGGGCAAAAGGTAAGGCTGGTAGGTGTAGGGCACACTGAATGACGAGACAAATTGAGGTTTTAGTCAAGAACAAGGAGGAAGCAAATGTCAGGTACAGACAGCAGAGATCGAGTGAATCCTTGCAAGAGTATAAAGGCAGTAGGAGTATACTTAAGAGGGAATTCAGGAGGGCAAAAAGGGGACATGAGATAACTTTGACAAACAGGGTTAAGGAGAATCCAAACGGATTTATTCAGGACAAAAGAGTAACTAGGGAGAGAATAGGACCCCTCAAAGATCAACAAGGCAGCCTTTGTGTGGAGCCAGAGGAGAGGGGGAGATACTAACAAGTATTTTGCTTCAGTGTTTACTGTGGAGAAGGACATGGAAGATACAGAATATAGGGAAATAGATGGTGACATCTTGAAAAATGTCCATATTACAGAAGTATTGTGCTGGATTCATAAAATGCATAAACGTGGATAAATCCCCAGGACCTGATCAGGTGTACCCGAGAACTCTGTGGGAAGCTAAGGAAGTGATTACTCGGCCCCTTGCTGAGATATTTGTATCATGGATAGTCACAGGTGAGATGCCAGAAGACTGAAGATTGGCTAACGTGGTGCCACTGTTTTAAAAACGTGGTAAGGAAAAGCCAGGGAACTATGGATCAATGAGCCTGATGTCGGTGGTGGGCAAGTTGTTCCAGGGAATCCTGTGGACAGGATTTACATGTATTTGGAAAGGCAAGGACTGATTAGGGATAGTCAACATGGCTTTGTGCATGGGAAATCATGTTTCACCAACTTGATTGAAGTTTTTGAAGTAATGAAGAGGATTGATCAGGGCAGCGCTTGTGGACATGATTTATATGGACTTCAGTAAGGCGTTCAACAAGGTTCCCCATGGGAGACTGGTTAGCAAGGTTAGATCTCAAGGAATACAGGGAGAACTAGCCATTTGGATACAGAACTGGCTCAAAGGTAGAAGACAGAGGGTGGTGGTGGAGGGTTGCTTTTCAGACTGGAGGCCTGTGACCAGTGAAGTGCCAAGGATTAGTATTGGGTCCACTACTTTTCATTATTTATATAAATGATTTGGATGTGAACATAGGAGGTACAGTTTGTAAGTTTGCAGATGACATCAAAATTGGAGGTGTAGTGGACAGTGAAAATGATTACCTTGGAGTACAACGGAGTATTGATCAGATGGGCCAATGGGCTGAGGAGTGGCAGATGGAGTTTAATTCAGATAAAAGTGAGGTGCTGCATTTTGGAAAAGCAAATCTTAGCAGGACTGATACCCTTTAGTTCTGGACTCCCCCACCCCAGGGAAAAGACTTTGTCTATTTATCCTATCCATGCCCATGATTTTATAAACCTCTTTAAGGTCACCCCTCAGCCTCCATCACTCCAGGGAAAACGGCCCCAGCCTATCCAACCTCTCCCGATAACTCAAATCCTCCAACCCTGGCAACATCCCTGTAAATCTTTTCTGAACCCTTTCAAGTTTCACAACACCTTTCCGATAGGAAGGAGACCAGAATTGCAAGCAATATTCCAACAGCAGCCTAACCAATGTCCTGTACAGCCACAACATGACCTCCCAACTCCTGTACTCAATACTCTGACCAATAAAGGAAAGCATACTAAATGCCTTCATCACTATCCTATCTACCTGCGACTCCACTTTCAAGGAGCTATGAACCTGCACTCCAAGGTCTGTTTGTTCAGCAACACTCCCTCGGACCTTACCATTAAGTGTATAAGTCCTGCTAAGATTTGCTTTCCCAAAATGAAGCACCTCACATTTATCTAAGTTAAACTCCATCTGCCACTCCTCAGCCTATTGGCCCATCTGATCACGATCCCATTGTAATCAGAGGTAACCTCTTTCGCTGTCAACTACACCTCCAATTTTGGTGTCATCTGCAAACTTACTAACTATACCTCTTATGATCACATTCAAATAATTTATATAAATGATGAAAAGTAGTGGACACAGTACTGATCCTTGTGACACTCCACTGGCCACAGGCCTCCAGTCTGAAAAAGAGCTTGTGTATGAGGGAGGGTCTGCGTGAATGGGTGCGTCTGTAGGAGTGTGGATGTGCGTGCATCTGTGTGTGTGTGTGTTTGTAGTACAGTGGGGTCACCTATAGTGTGACAGTCTCACTCACACAGGGCACCTCACACCTTAAATGCATTATCTGGGCCGACATGATACCAATTGTTTAAGTTCACTTGAGAATGCAACTTTAAAACAGTTCTGTGATTTATATACAAAAGAACTGAAACCAACATGTTCATTCTAAAAGATGAGAGATTTAACAAACAATCCAGGTCTTTTTCAAGACATAATTTCAGTTTTAGCACTCTGTAAACTTTTGATATAATTTCCATGTCTTACAATCTTATACTCCACAACCACCTGATGAAGGAACAGTGTTCTGAAAGCTAGTGCTTCCAAATAAACATGCTGAACAAAAAAACTGAGAAAGAGACAGAGATAAAAATGTACCTGTTTTTGGCTGCTGGACATGTTTTGCGAGGTGCTTATGCATTGGTATGGAGGAGAAAACTGAGGACTGATACATTCTCAAGCATGTCTGGTGGCTGCAATAGTAAACTTGGGGCCTTGAGAATAGATTGCAGTTCTTGATTCACTGGTAACCCAATCTTTGAAAGGGTTGGATCTACTCTATCTTCCATTCACTTGCTTTCACTGATTTAGATTTCTTGGCTAGGCCAGGACAGACACAGGGAAAGAAAGCAGTGAGTGGTTTGAGTGTCTTTGTTCTCTTATCCTCTTCCATTCTCTCTGGGGATAACATCCTTATTTTTTCCCTCTTGAGAACAGTGATGCCAAAACAAGAAAATGCGCATGTTACAAGTGCACTGCTTCTCATTGAAGTTGCTACACCATCTATGACCACGAAACTGAAAAAAGCTGCTAACAGAAAAATGCAAGTTTCTAACTAATAGAAAGATTTGTTTTGAAAATAGTAAAGACGAATATGTAATTCAAAGGAAAAAGGAAGAACTATTATTTGATTACATAGAAGTGTCAGGTGCTGAAGGATAGAAAAACAGAATCTCACAGAATGTTTCTGAAGTGCTTTCGATATGTTTCTGTTTGTAAATGGTCATTTACAATTTGCTGCACTTGGAATAAAGAAGGGAGTGATGACAATCTCTTTATTACAGGCAAGGTGCATTGGCTCAATAATCTGATGCTCCATGTATTGTAAATAAATCTTTCAAAATCCTTGTGAGAAAAAAAAATAGGAGATGCACCTTTTGAGGGTTGATGTAATTCGCCTATTTATTCAACTCAAATTTATCTTCTGCTGCACAACAGTAATTGTTTTCTAATCCTCATCAAATTAGTAGTTTGGGCATTGATGTTTAAAGTGAATTTTTAAACAGAATACCGAAGTACTACGCAGAGCTTCACAACAGTGCATTGCACGTATTTCCATTGTTGCCATAGCATCAACCTAAGTCACTGAGGCAAGAAAGGAAAAATGATTTGGGTTGAGAAACCAACAGTGCCAGAAAGACAAAAACTGCGAAGGGAAACTTTTGCATTCTTCTTGATGCCCCTTGATGTTCCTTCGCAAAACATTGTCTGTGAATTTCAGGAGACTACATCTGAGAAGTGGGCTGGAGTCTTTTGCTTGTGGGCTGTTCCTGAGACAATAATTTTCCTCATGGCTCCTCCTCCTAACTGCACAATAGCTCTATTCTGTCTGACTTGAAATGTGTTGGAATACTCTCCATTTGCCTGAATTAATAAAGCCAATACAAGAAATTTGACATGATCCAGAACAAAGAAACTTACTTAGTAGCTCATCCAACAATTACACAACGTGAATGATCAATAAGATGCAATGCAGAAAATTGTTAAGATTCCTTTGACATCACCTTTCAAAGACCACAACTATGACAAGATATGCAAAATTGACATGGAAACATCATTGTTGTGTTCAACTTTCCAAAACTCTCTTTTTGTCACAAGTGCTGTTTTTTAATAACTGCCATAGATTGCTGACAGTTATTAACAGCAAAGGTAAAGGTCACATGACTAAAACAAACCAGGCAAACGCGGGTGCTGCAGATGCTGGAGATTAGAGTCAAGATTAGAGTGGTGCTGGAAAAGCAGCATCTGTAAAACAGGAAAATCAACGTTTCAAAGCCCTTCATCAGGGATTAGACTGGGAGAGATAAATGGGAGGATGGGTGGGCCTGGGGAGAAGGTAGCTGAGAGTGCAATAGGTGGATGGAGGTGAGGATGAAGGTGATAGGTCAGAGAGGAGGGTGGAGCGGATAGATGGGAAGGAAGATTGACAGGTTGGACAGATCATGAGGATGGTCCTAAACTAGAAGGTTGGAACTGGGATAAGGTGGGGGGGGAGGGAGGGGAGGGGAAATGGGGAAACTGGTGAAGTCCACATTGATGCCCTAAGGTTGAAGGGTTCCGAGGCGGAAGATGAAGCGTTCTTCCTCCAGGCGTCGGGTGGTAAGGGAGTATACTAAAGGGGACAATTGCATTTCTCTAAATTGCTCATTTTCATAAAAATACCAAAGAAATTAAGTTACAAATGTCAGTGCATGCATTGTTATGCAAGTTATCCAACATACGTGGTCACAAAGAAAATTTCTCATTCAGTTAAAAAACTGTCAACTCTAGTCAGTTGCACTCCCAGTCTCTACACTTGCAATGAAATGATATCTTTCTGATCTGTTTCCCACAATAAAAGCAGAGTTTCTTGTATTGCACACAGATGTCTGAAATGTTGCGATAGTACATGTGGCCATTTACTTCACTGTGTATACTTGGGAATAGTAACTGCTTTGCTCTGCATGTGTCCCAGAAGTTGCTACTTTGGCTGACTCATGTTGAAAATGTTGAATATGTTCTCTCTGACAGGCTCTCCAGTGCTGAGCTCTTGCAATGACTTGGCAGCTTTATCAAGATGAAACTTGACTTTCTGTCATTTCATCCTGATTTTGTCACTCATTCCTGTTACTAATTCTGGCTTCAGAACTGCTTTTAATTTCCTGGGTCTGGCATGACTGTCATTGGCTGGATTACATTTCATTCCCAATGTGACTGCTTATCCTGAACCATGAGCTAGTGAAGAAGTTCACGGTCTGATGACAAATTAGGCAAAAGCTTGGTTGTTCACAAATCCAGTGTGGTTAATTGCATTTTCAGAAGGCTTTTGATAAGGTCTCACAAAGAGATAAGCATGTAAAATTAAAGTGCATGGGATTGGGGGGGTCATGTATTGACATAAATAGAAAACTTTCAATATTTTCAAGAATGAGTTAGAAAGAGCTCTGCGGGGCTGACTTTGCAATATGCTTCATATTACTGACATTTTCCAAGCTACCATCAGTTCCAAGGATGGGTGATAGGACCAGAAACATTAACTTTGATTTCTCTTCACAGATGCGGCCAGATCTGCTGAGCTTTTCCAGCAACTTCTGTTATTGCTGTGGTTGAAAATTCGCACTAATTTTGATTCATGGTTATAAACGGTGATTTTAGTTCTTCCTTTACTATTTTAATGCAGTCGCCAGTTCTCTTACAGCTCTGAAAGTTTACTTACTCAATCTCAGCTACAGACTTCTGAGACTATGTTTCAAATAGTGGCTGCTAAAAAACAAAAATTGAAAGCAAGTTTCAGAACAGGTAGAGGTCACATGACTGTTGTAGGCCAGCCAATACATTCAAGACAGAAGAATTTTTCAAAGTAACTTATTCTTTGTAGATAATAGACAGACGACAAGTCATTTTCTGGAAGAGAATGGTAATTCATTGAGTTCACCAGATGAATGCAGCAATAAGTTGTTACTGCTCACAACTGCTTTCTTACCTTCCTCTGCAAAATGGAGAGTTCACAGCACAGGTGGTAAAAGGTTAATTTTGGAGGAATTGAGGCTCAATGCCTTGGCTCCCTTAAATCTCAGAGGAACATGACCACCAGCAGAAACAGCCACTTTCACTATCCACCCTCCCTTCAAATTGTCAATCCATTGTTATAAAGCATCTTGGAGCGAACCAACTGACCACTGAACATCTGTTGTCATCAATTTACTACTTCTGTTCATTGACAAGCAACTGAAAAGTTGAGTTACCACTCAGCAACCCAGAAAGCAATCTGAGACTGGTACAAACTAATAAAGGTTATTTAACTGGCTAAAACCTGATGACAAAACTTTTTCTCACACAGCCAAATGGACACCTTTGTCTCAATAGCCTTGTCTTTCCCTTCCTTCTCCCACATGGTGCAGACTATGATTTCAGTGAGAGAAGGCGGCTCTCAGAGGTCTTCTGGCTGCTGAGGTACCCTTGGCCAATAACCACAAGGGCCCTATCAAAGTCTTCGCTACTTGTCTACAGAAAGGAAAACTTGGGAATCGAGAGAGGAGTCAGTATGTCAGGTACTAACTTTGGATCAGTAAGTGAGACGTGGCTGAATTCTGAGTGGAGTCATCACTTCTGTGACCAATGTTTCTACAATTCCTTCCTCTGCTTCGCCACATTCCATTTTTAACTTCTCTGCTGAAGTGCAGCTTGTTGAAGATCAATGCAGCTTTCTGAGGGCTGAAGAGGAGTTATGGTTCACTTGATTTCAGCTGTCAGGCATGTTGACACCGAGAGTCTACATGGCTACTGTCAAATATGTCCGAGTTCATGCATGGACTCTATGGGCCGAATAGCCTACTTCCATACCGTAGGGATCTGTGATTTTATGATTCAAAATAATCCTTAAAACTCTTTGTTCACAACAGTATTTGGGATTGCTCTCTTATGTAAATTCTGTTTGATAGTGCCTTGGGGGTTTCACTTTGTCAAGAGCACCACGGAAACACAAATTACTGTTGATTGTTGTCATTAAACTCAAGATTCTTTGGACTGGATCCATTGTTCCACAGAGAACATGGTCGAGGCGAATACAATTACAACATTTAAAAGTCATTTGGATAAGTATGTGGATAGGAAAGGTTGAGGGAAATATGGGCCAAATGTGGGCAAATGGGGATAGTTCAGTTGCAGAAAACTGGTCAGCATGGACGATTTGGACCAAAGGGTCTGTTTCCATACTGTATGACTCTATGATTTTGATTGCTGCAATTAATATTCCAGTGTGAAATGCTCTATTTAAGCCTGTCACAAATACTGTGATGTCAAATCATTTAATCTCTCTGCAACTATGGATATCATGCACCAAAAGTCTGTAGTATACAGATATTCTGCGGCGCCTTGGGAATGCCCCTTTTCAGTGATGGCCACTAGGATGTGGCAGTGGTTCCTGACTCAGCAGGGGTTGGGGAAGGCTGTGCTGTCCAACTAGCCCTTCACTCTTGTCTACCATTGCTCCCTTGTGAAATGTCAATTAGATGAAAACTCAACATATATGTCTAAACAAATGCAGTGAAACATAAATATCCGCAATGATGCAAGATTTGGACATCTTACAATTCTGCACCACAATGAATAAATGGTTTTGAAATAAATCCAGAATTACTTGGAAACTTTGTTGCATGTATGGTCATATTTACTCATTGTTGACATCAAGGTCATGTAACCTGGTGTTGTCCTCAACCCAAACATCTTTAGCTGCTTTAGCAGTAACCTGGGCTGTTCATTAATAATTGCACAAATGGTCAACACCGTTCATGACTCCTCAGATACTGATTATGTCAAAAATGGCAAGAAGTGGACAATATCCAGGTCTGGGCTGACAAGTGGCATAATATTTATACCACAGAAGTGATAGGAAATGACCATCTACAAGAGGAGAGAATTTAACCATCATCCCTCAAAATTCAAGGCGTCACTGTTGCTGAATCCCACCTCTTCCCCCCCCCCCCCCCCACACACTATCAATACCCCACTGACCAGAACTGGATAAGCCATAAGAATATGGTGCCTACAAGAGCAAGTCAGAGACTAGGAATACTGCAATGAGTAACTCACCTCCTGACTCTTCAAAGCCCGTCCACCATCTACAAGGCACGAGTCAGGCGTGTAATGGTATATTCCCCACTTCCTTGGATCCAGCAACACAAGTAGCTTGATACCATCAAGCAGGCTGCTTGATTGACCAATATCCACAAATATTCACGCCCTCCACCACCGCACTCAATAGCAGCACTCAGTACTATCTTCAAGATGCACTGCAGAAATTCACCAAAGATCTGTAGACAGCATTTTCCAAACCTATGACCAGTACTATTTAGAAAGGTGAGAGCAGCGCATACATAAGAATACCACTACCTACAAGGTTCCCTCCAAGTCACGTGTCAACTTGGTGTGGAAATATATCCGGAGAATGTGAGGACTGCAGATGCGAGAGATGAGAGTTGAAAGTGTGGCACTGGAAAAGCACAGCAGGTCAGGCAGCACTGGAGGAGCAGGAGAGTCAACATTTCAGGCATAACCCCTTCATCAGGAATGTGGGATGGGGGGGGAGCTGAGAGATAATTAGGAAGGTGGGGGTGGGGCTGGTGGGAAGGTAGCTGGGAAGGCGATGATAGATACAGGTGGGGGGGTGATGGTGATAAGTCGGAGGGGAGGGTAGAGCGGATAGGTGGGAAGGAAGATGGACAGGTAGGACAGGTCAAGAGGGTGGTGTTGAGTTGGAGGGTTGGTTCTGGGATGCGATGGGAGGAGGGAGATGAAGAAACTTGTGAAATCGACGTTCGCTATCCATTCCTTCACTATTGCTGGGTCAAAATTGTGGAATTTCCTTTCTAATTGCATGGTGGGTGCACCTACACCAGATGGATTACAGTGGTTCAAGAAGGCAGCTCACCACCGCCTTATCAAAAGTGACAGGATGGGTAATGTATGCTGGACCAGCAAACTGCACAAGGGTCAGTCTAAGCAGTTGTGATGGATGGATAAATGAGCATGTGCCAAGAAAGAAAAGGATATGTGCCGTTACAAAGTTAATGGATGTGAGAAATGAAATGATTGGTCAGGTAGACAGAGTATGGGATGATGCTCAAAAGTGTATGTCAGTGAATATGAATTGCATTCACCTTATCAGACAGACTTTGAGCATTGTAGCATTTACTGTAATGAATCTAGGAAGAAGGCACAAACACTGAATATCCCAAATCCAGGTTCATCATGGCTGACCCTTAGTACTACTTCTTCCAACTGACTTTAAAAATTCGAGTTGAAATCATGTACTTTGGGTCTGTACTGGACTTGTGGCCACACATTCATCACATCTGGAAGGAGATATAAGTGGCTCTGTTAAATACAACAATTCATTTTGACTGGAGACAAGATTTCGGAACTTTCAACCATGCTTTTGCACTAAGAAGTGTGAATTTTTATTTTTGTGTTTGCAGAAAAACTGTGGACTGCAAGGAGAAACTGTTTTTAACAACAAGGATTTAGCTGGATGGCTGCATATTTTCACAGCAGAGAATATGAGCAGATAATTATTGTGAACTCAGGGAGGTGAGGAATTGTTCACAAGTGAAGCAGATTGATTTTCAGCTAACTGAGCAGAATGGAACTGGACGCAAGGTCTACAGTCCCAGAAGAGAGGATCTGAAAAGGTGTGCTACTGTTCTCCCTAGAAATTGCCTGTTCACCAGGGTTGGTGAGTTTGAGCTATAGGGAGGGGGTGATTAGGCTGGGGCTGTTTTCCCTGAAACGTCAGAGGCTGAGGGGTGACCTGATAGGGATTTATAAAATCATGAGGGGCTTGAATAGGATAAATAGACAAGGTTTTTTCTTTGGGGTGGGGGAGTCCAGAACTAGGGGGGGGGAGGAGTTAATAGGGACATAAGTGGCAGCTTTTTCATGCAGAAGGTGGTGGGTGTTTGGAATGAGCTGCCAGAGGAAGTGGTGGGGGCTGATACAATTGCAAAATTCAAAAGTCATCTGGATGGGTATGTTAATAGGAAGGGTTTAGAGGGATATGGACCAAGTGCTGGCAAATGGGACTAGTTTAGGATATCTGGTCAGCATGGAACAAAGGGTCTGTTTCACTGCTGAATATCTGACTCTGCAGTAAAAAGCTTAGTATAAACTCAAAGAAAACTAGTTACCTTTCATTCAGCAGCTGCTGTGAACTGTGACTTTCCAATTGATTCAAGTGAATCAATTGCTCTGGACTTCTTGCAAACCATTGGAGGCTTCGAGATAAGGGCAACTGAAGACAAAGTCAGATCATCTCAACATGGCATTGGGAAGCAAAGACCATAATGCTGATGTTCCCTTTACCTCTGCAAATAATTTATTTTCCCTATTTGTTGTTTGAGTGTGTGCTTGTAAAGGAGAATTTATAATGGGATTAGTGTTTTAGTTTGTCGTACTTTATGCCAATGGTTTATACCTGGTAACTTGTAGCTATAATCTAATTATTTATAATGAATAATAATTCTTGCTTAATACTGAAACCTGGTTCGTGCTTTACATCAACCTTGGTCTGAATGTCAGATGAATTGGGGTACTGTGCATGCAAAAGGTACCTCCAAACCTCCATTCCCTCCACCACAGGTGCTCAAACAGCAGTGCGACACAAGGTGTACTGGGGAAAAAAAAGTCATCACAACTTCTCAGACAACACGTTCGAAATCCACAATGATTTCCATCTGGAAGGACGGGAGGACCAGCGCTTGCAACTTCACCTCTCAACCCACTCACTATCCTGACCTGGTTCGTACAGTCTGAATCCTGGAATTCCCTCCCGACCAGCATTTGTGGGTCTACCTGCAGCGCATGGACTGCAACAGCTCAACAGGCATTTCACCAGCCAGCAATGCCTGCATCTCCGACGTGATTTTTAAAACAAACTTTAGCACTTGGTATTTCTCTAGCAATAGTGGGGCTCAGTTTAATGGCACCGTATCCCAGTGGATTATAACAATGCTCCCAAACAACTCATGGTCAATTCAAGCGATCAGTTTTCATCCCTCACTAATACCAATTAAAAACCGCTTAAAAACTACTCAAGTTGAGTTTCAGGTTAATTTTCACACAACAGTGTTTGCAAAGGTAGACTGGGGGAACATAACTGGCATTATTCCTGACATAATACCTGCATTTGAATTAAACTTTCGAACATGGCAGGGGTGCACATGGTCGACAAGAAAACAAAGGAAGCGAAAGGACAAGTTTTGATGATCGGGCCAGCTCACAAGTTCAAAACCACAACATTCACACAGCAGAAATCCTGGCGTGATGAACGTTAACACCAGCCGAATGCTCCCGGGACATTCCATCGCCCTCGGGAAGATCACTCCAAATCAATCAAATTAAAAATGGCACCTGAAATCCAAAAACCAACCATTTTGAGATCTGCACGGGAACACGGAGCATTTAGCACCGTGCAGTGTTAAATGCAGAATGAGGACAACCCGAAAAGACAGAATGGCTTCTTTTTGAGAAAGGGTGCAAGCTTTGGCTTTGGTACTGAATGGTTGGGAATCCCTTCAGGAGAAGCCCTTCATTGACCGAATCAAGTTCCTTCCCTTTTTTAAAACAAACACACACACGTTGACGGCTTGGACTCGTTTGATATTATCCAGCCCTGGCAGAAATGACACTCTTAAGGGGGCAGTGCCGGAACTGAAGACGTCAACGCTGAAACGAAACGTTGTACTTTTTGTAAGAGAATACTTGGGCATGTTTGCAGCCTGGCTCAGAGAGGGTGAGGCTGCTGTGGAGAGAAATGATGACCTCAACATGAAGTTTACAACCGCCAAAGAACGGCGGGGGCGTTATATCCCTTACCAAAAAACGCAAAGCTGTTTGCCACGCTTTTTACTGAAAGCATGAAGATAATCTCGGAGTTCGTGCCGTCCCATAAGAGCACCCCCTACTGGAAGCAAGGTTCCCAAATGAGGTCCAATTTGAAGCAGATCACAGCCCCGTGATATTACCTATTGTCTTTGCCAACGTAATTGCAATGTCCTTGAAACTGTTTTCTGTGGTCGAGATGGCTGGCTCCCTCCTCCCTTCAAGTCATATGCCCGACTTTGCTGATTCTCAGTGTGGGCTGCACGTCTGGAAGAATGCGAGACTGAATGAGAATCCAGTTTATTGATTAGGTGGTGATGAGGTTTCTTCAACAGAACACAAGTGCTATGAAATTGTACTGAATTCAAGGTTAACTAACTCCGAGCTGAGCAGAATACTGATGTATCCGAGCGAAGTGCTGTAGGGAGATTGAGTGTGTCTGTTCACGTAATGGAACGCCGCAGTTCGGGTGAACTCAGTGCTCTTCAATTAGCTTCCTATTAATCATCTTTGCCTACTCATGTACAAATCTTTTTAAAGGCACCCCACTCAACAGAAGGTCAAGAACGATTAAAACTGCACCATAAAAACAAATAAAGAACATTATAATCTCTAGCAAAGCCTTGAGCAGCATTTCTTCAGTGGAACAGTGAAAGGTTAGCATTTTCAATGTGCTAAGATTTTAAATCGGCTATTCAACAGAACTGCACTTCCCAAAATTGAAGGAATAAACCGGAATGAACCATGATGAACCTTTACTTTAAAACTGCCTCTTTCCCCAACGTTTCTGTGCCAATATTTGGAACAAAATCTTAATAGAAATGTATGGCGTTTTGTCCTTTCCTCAGTCTCTCAGTCCCGGCTCAAGGAGAGGTATCTATGACCAAGATATCCACTGCTGCTAGAAATCAATCACCATGGGATTTATGACAGTGTCCTTCCTCCTTCGATGTATGGAGGTATCAGTCGAGTGATTCATCTGAAGTACTGATGCTGTCAAACAACAAAGTGGGCAGAAGTGGGGACTGCAGGTGCTGGAGATTAGAATCAAGATTAGAGTGGCGCTGGAAAAGCTCAGCAGGTCAGGCAGCACACCAGGAGCAGGAAAATCGACGTTTCTGGCAAAAAGCCCTTAATCAAGAAGTATCTGTATTCAATTCACCACTGATCCAATTGGTGTGGTACAGTGGAAGGGTTCATACTTCTGAGGTTCAGACAGGAGGCCAGGTTCATGTCTTATCTGCTCCAGAAATGTTTGTCTGAACATGTGGACTAGGAAAATGTTTGGAGGCAGTGAAAGCTTGCCTTTCAACTTGTTTCCGGCTCCCTCACAAGCAGACCATGTTATGCTTCTTAATCCAGGAGAGTGTAACATTTCTCTATTTAGCAACATCTCTGTGTAATGGAATTCACCACCATTATCCTCTGGAGGCATCATAAACTAATCAAAGTGGTTTTCAATTAATCAGTTTAGAGAAGCAAGTACCACGTTGTATAATGAATAATTGCCTTGAAAAAAAATTACAAACAATGCACAAGCAGCAAACTTATCTTTTGTTAAGGCTGAAATGTTCCTTGGGTTATTTTTTTAAAAATTAAAAAACACTTCCCTTCCTGCTCAACTCGCTGATCCTCACCTCTTGGTGACAAAAGATTGACCAACATTCTAAAGCTTCACTAATTGCTGTAGAACCATTCAGTTTTTTTTTGCGGTACAACCTCACATGAAAATGAAAGCAAACAGGATAAATGGCCTGACCTTTATCAGGTGTTACAGCTCACTGGAAGTTACAATTTCAGGCAAATGCTTAATGTGTTGCTGGCATTCTTTTGTTGACAATGTGAACACAAGCACTACCTCGTTTGTTTTGAATAGGTTAACACCACCATTGGAAAAACAGACAAGGGGAATGCCACACAAACTCATTAAGTGTTCATCCATCCACATTGCTAACAGTAATTTCTAGGCTAATGAGATGATGCCCTGTGAGATCTGCAGCACTCTCCTCCCTCACTTGTGTCATTATACAGTGTGTTTTAGCACTTGGCTTTAATTGGAAATTACAGTTTTGCCTGCTTGTTCAACAGGATGAATGTACAAGATGATAATGAAGAGATAAACACAACCCCGAATATAGCATCATAGTGTAAATTCTGCGGTGCAAATCCTTGGAATTTCCTGTTCCAAATGTGGTACATCACATGCCAGAAACTCCAGTCTGTCAGGGACACTTATAAACTCATGACAACATAGACCTCCATGTTTAAATGTTGCTAAACATTACAAAGTTAGGCAGCCAGGCAGGTAGTACTGAGGAGATGGGGAGGCTGTAGAAAGATTTAGACAGTTTTGGAGAGTGTTCCAGGAAATGGTTGATGGAAATTCAACATGAGCAAGTGCATGGACTATTTTTTAAACAGTGAGAAAATTCATAAAGCCAAAGTATAAAGGGATCTGTGAGTGCTAGTCCAGGATTCTCAAAAGGTTGATTTGCAAGTTGAGTCTGAGACTAAGAAAGCAAACGTAATGTTGTCATTTATCTCAAGAGAGTTGGAATATAAAGGCAGCGATATGTTTCTGAGACTTTATAAAGCTCTAGTTAGGCCCCATTTAGAATACTGTGTCCACTTTTAGGTCTCATACCTCAGGAAGTACTTACTGGCACTATAGCGTGTCCAGCGGATTCACATGGATGATCCCTGAATGGAAGGCCTAATATATGATGATTGGCTGAGGATCCTGGGATTGTATTCATTAGAGTTTTGAAGGTTGAGAG